>NC_043741.1:99355-132837 GCF_004337985.1 Pyricularia pennisetigena
TGGCGAAGTGCATTCGGAGCCATTCCTATCTCGTCGAAATAAGACGCATGATATCCAATCCAAGTGCTGCGAGAGTCTCCACGGGTGAGAAATAAGCACCCCCATTACAAAATGAGAGTGTCAGAACCATGTCGATTTCGAACAGCAGCGACCGGGGGGGTCTTTTGGTGCCTGTTTCTCATCACGCCTGAACCAATAACGTCGTGGCGGTCGACATGACGGCCTGCAGGCAGCGGCTTCGTCCTACTCCACATCTGTAAGCATGCTGTACACCTACTTGAAGCCAGGGACTATTCCATTAGTGGTGTGCCCGTGAGCACAGCTGACAGGAAGCAGACGAGAAAATAATTTTAAAGGATCAATTGTCTAGATCCAGGTCTCGCCTTGCCATGTTTTTGTGTGCCATTTTATTGCCGTACATTGTGGCATGCATGTGTTGGGAGTAGGAAAAAAGATGGGTTTTTGTAATCACCAAAAATTCCTTTTGTATATGTGGAGTCTGTGATCCCTTGGCGTAGCGGATTCTGTCGATCTCTACCGAACGACTGCCAACAAATTGACCAGCAGGCGGACAGGTAAGGCTGGCCAAACGGCGATGCGAAACGAAATAGAGAAATAGTCCGTTCATTCCGAACCCCCTCCCCAGGATTGCTGATTTGGCAGTTTTGCAATCCAAGTCATGGCCGTAGCCGCCTTGCCGCCGGATTTTTTCGGTGGCAGCTGAACTTGAGTGGCGCAGCGATCATTGCTGCAGCAGGGGTTCCAGCTGAGACGTTCGGACAGTGCAGATATTGGGTATAATTACTGACCTAGCTGGGAGGGAAAGTTGAGGTTTATTGCTACAGTAGTTTTTAAAGAGTGTCACAGAGCGGGCGCTTCGGTACGCACCTTGAGAAAGGGTTCTTTCCCCATGTTGTAAGACTCGACATGATTGGTCATGCGCACAACTGCAGTGGGCCTTGGGTTCAGAAGACTTCAGTTCATAGAGCAAAATATAATTTCTTGATTCCGTCACGTGACTGGCTTTGACATCTCGCGTACGATGACAACAAGAAGGTGTGAAATGCTCACGTGCAAAATTTGACCAAACGCCAAACGAAACGACATGACAAACAGACGCGCCTTCCTCACATAGGTTTTCGCTCTCCTTACTTCCCGACCTAAGGTACCTTCTACAGTAATTAGCTTCTACCTACAATTGGCCTGCCCCATGCAGATGCTGCAGCGCAGCAACAAAAGTGCGACGACGGGAAGGGGATTCGGTCTTTGAGCCACAGACAGTTACTGGCTGGCTGTCCATCTCGACATGGTACGACCGTCCAAGTCCATAACATCGCAAATTTACGTCAGCAGGTCATGCAGGTCTTGGTACGGCTCTCCGACGGCATCGGCAGGGCGTGTGCTAGTGCGCACTGCAGCTCTCACGGCTTTTAGCATCGGCATCAATCGTCGCCCTTTTTGCAACCTGCTCATCGGCAGCCCAAGACAAAATGCATTTCCTGTCCACCAACGGGTAAATTTTTCATCGTCGCCGACAACGGCCCAGGTCAAGAATGACGCTGGATCCCTAGCCACTCCGGCTCTATCTGGAACCTTTGCCGATCTGTTTTGCGGCATCGGCGCCGCCACTGTGGCCCTCTCGGAACTGGGTCTGAAATGCGTCTACGCCAACGACAATGATCCTCGAGCCGCCGCAACATATGAGCAAAACCTTCGGGGCGGGTTAGACTTTGTAGACAAACGCAGCATCGTCGATGCAGTGCGAGACGACTTGGAAAATATTCCCAGGGCAAACATGCTTGCGGCCAGTCTCCGTAAGTCACAGCCGCTGCTAACCCGTCATAGCCACTGTGTTGTGTCCAGTCGTCTCTCCTTTCCACACTCGCTGATAAGATGCAATAATCCCAACGGCTCGCATCAGCCGCTATGCGCCGTACCAGCTCTAGAGATCATAGCGACTATTTCCAGCTAGTTGTGGACTCTTTTCTCCGTCTCGTTCAATACCAACGCAACGAGGTCGTCCTGCTGGAGTTCGAGAAGAAGAGGGTCGCCAAAACCAGCACTGGTGGCGACGGGATGGAAGAAATTTGCAAAATTCTCGACCAGGCCGGTTACTGGATCGAATGGGAACTGTACTCTGCTGCGTCATTTGGACTGCCCCAGACCAGGGAGCATATTGTTGCTCTCGCCGTTCGCAAGGATCTAATCCCCGGCCCTTTTCGGCCCCCTCGCGCAGAAAATGAACCCGACCGGACCTTGGAACTCAAGGACTTTTTGCTGTCAATCGAGGACTATCAAAGACTCAACAAGTATAGGATTTGTTGGCCTGACGGCCGTGTGCCTGAGCCAATCGATGGCGTACTATTCCTCAAGTACCTGAATCAGATGCCCAGAAAACCCCCAAAAAGTTATCGCATCTTGCTCGACCATCGGGATCCTCTCCAGCGTCCAGCGGGTCGGTTCCGGTTCAACCAGATTCGAGTTGGCTGCCGGATAAAGGAAACAGGCAAAGGCGAGCCAACCAAACCTACCAATCACGAGGAACGCATATACCATCAGAGAGGCTGGTCGGGCTGCGTCACGGGGCGGGGCTATTTGGATATGGGCCACATCCTGACTTCGGGGCCCAGCGACGGCCACGGAGGCGTCGTGCCGTGTGTCAGGCAACTCCACCCTCGCGAGGGTGCGCGTCTGGTGGGCCTTCCCGACTCTTTTGTCCTGCCTGGGAACCAGAAACATGCCTGGACGTTGCTGGGGAAGACGGTTCCTCCACAGCTGCTCAAGTGGCCGCTGCTGAGCCTCGCCCGGGCCCACCCCCATCTCTTCGAGCCGGGACGTCCCGAGAAGCAGCCACCGCCCAGTTGGCCTGACGCATATCCACATTATCTGGCAAGGACTTACACGGAAGGTGCTGTCGGATCTTCCAAGATTCGCATGATGAGGGCCCTGAGAGAAAGGCTGGGAAAGGAGAGAATCTGTGGCGAGGTCTCAAAACGCGCCCAAGGTTTTCCAGGACCAGTCCAGGACCTAGTTCCGAGTGACGAAGTCGGTACTGTATAAATCTGCTGTGTTCCTAGCCATATATCTGTACACTTGTGGTAGAAATTAGACATCCATTTCCTAAAAGTCCCACTCGATGAGCACTATACAAAGACTGCCAAAATTTGGAGACATCATCATCCAGACCTTCAACAGGAGCCGGTACGGTTGCAGGCGTTGTCGTCACTAAAACTCTATTCAGCTGCAGCTCCTTGAGACTTCTCCCACTCCTCAATGGGGACGAGTCTATCCTTGGACCATATCCTATGCACCCACGGATGATACCATGCCGTGGCGGGGCAAAGGCGCTCGTCTGGATCCCAATGGAGGATCTTGCGGATGAAATCTAAAAACAAGACCTTGGATTCGCCGTCCAACGATTTGGGGCAAATGGCCTCGAGGGTGTAGGTGGGAGGTGGTAAAGCGATGGGTCCCCTCCAGCTGCCGCTTTCATCCCAGAATTTGAGCGACTTCTCGCTCCTTTTGAGGAATTCCAACGGAGGTGGACCAAGCAGGCCGACCATCAAGGACAAATGGCGGGCTTCATCCAAATCGGTACCGACATAATGGCCAAACAAGCCTTTGTTGTTCAGCATCCGCCATATCTAGCAAAATAACAGAGATTAGATTATACTCCCAAAAGGTCGGAATCGACAAATCGAAAACAAAAAAAAGGAAGCAGGGAAAAACTACATACGGTAATACCAAAGCACCACATATCGACCGAATAGCCCCACGGCATATTAAGAATCACCTCGGGTGGTCGATAATGCTCCGGCATTAGGGGAAGCCCACGCTGCAAATCGTGGTTTGGACATATACGTGCGCTGCTCAAATCACACAGGACCAGGGGGCTTTCTCCGTTTATAATATGCCTGGTGGCATGTATGACGACGCCCTCTTTTGCAACTTTTCTCGGCGATGGAGTGACGAGCTCGTCTTGCTCACACTGCTCGAGCACGTTCTCGTCGGTCAGAGTCAGATGCAGATTTCCGGAATGAACGTCTCATAGTTGCAAACACTTTTTTGTCAGCTTTGGAACGAAAAAAAGTAAACAGGAAAACGGTTCGCTTCACTTACCCGCCATGCACCACGTATATACTGCGCAGGTAGTCGAGAGCCGTCACGGTGGACTGGGTCAAGAGCACCGCATTCAACTCGGGGAAGACGCCCGCGGGCGTGTACGTCTGCAAGGCCCTTACACTAAGTCCCAGAGGCCGCAGGACAAGCACGTCGTGGGTGCTGCTGTCGGAACTCTGGATGGTGAAGTGCTCTTCCGGGAACCGAACCCTTTCGTGGCCGCCGTGGTCTGCCTTGTGGTTGACAAATTTCTGAAAGTGCCGAAAGCATTCAAGCTCCCGATTGCTCTCCATCCTGCCCTGCCGGATAAACACCTTCAACACGACGTAACGATGCTCACTGGCGGACGAAATGGTGGATGTTTCTGTGAGCGCTGAGCAAGGTTTTTTTTTTTTTTTTTTTTTTTTTTTGCATATGATATTCAAAGTTCAAAAAAGTGAGAAAACCTTACGCCAAGTCTTTGCATAGCCATATCGTCGACGTCGACCCGTAGCCAAACTTTGATACGACTTGATACCGCTCATTCAAGACCTCTCCGATATGAATGGGATAGAACAAGGCGGGATGGTAGTAATTCAATTTCTCCTCCTCAAACTTGACGGATGGATCGATCTCTTGGAACCCAGTCGTTGGAAAATTCAGCGGTTTCAAGCGCGACTTGTTGGTCGAACCAACAGAGCCAGCGCAATGGCCCGACGATGCGGCGCTGCACGAGAACATGGCCGCTGCGGTGTAGGTAGGTGATGCTCGAAGTAAAAGACCTACGCGGGTAGCACGATACTCCGGCGTGGCAAGTGAGATTTGGATGGGGATACGACGGAGGCAGGTAGACCAAGAAAGACGTGCTGGCAGCATTTTGATGGTTCTTGTTGGGATGGATGAGATTTGGCAACAGATGTTGTTGGTCATGATGCACGGGGAAAAACAAACAAAGCGCCAAGTCACGTGAAACGATGAGGTTCAGCTTGCATGGGCCACTGACAGTTTGCCATTACGATATTTCTTTTTTTTTTCGTACCTATGTTCAAAATAAATGGGTTGTATATTTTTTTGGAGAATATACGGTGCTAGCTTGTGCTGCGGACGCCTTGGAAAGTAAATCAACTTTGTGGTGTTGTTGGATAGAGAACTTGCAGTAACGTTGGGCTCCACATCTCCGACCCCCCTAAAGTCCGGCCCCCTTGAAAAATGTAACGACGAAATACCCCTTTTATAAACCGATTTAAATGTAAACCTATCAACGCACAATAATACAATCATTGTCAGGCTCTCCCGGTTCGCTAACCTCTTCTCCATCGTTCAAATCCTCTAAACAGTCCCTATTATTTTCCTGTGCTTCATAAACGTTTTTTTTGCTGACCAAAAGCTCGTTGGGATCCGGAATTACCCTTTTCCTTTTGACCGGCCGTACCGCCTCCAATTTTGCTTTTAACAAACTGATTTTTTGCTGAGCTTCAGCCAATAAGATATCCTTGGTTTCGAAGCTTTTTTGGACTTTTGCAAACAAAAGCCGTGAAGTGGCGTTACTTTTTTCGGACCGGGAAATTTCCTGTAGTTGAAGTCGAATATCTCGGGTCGTTTTAGGGGTTTTCCAAATAAGTAAAGATTGGTCGTTAATTTTTTGGTTTGGGCTTTCCGGTGTTTTATCCCTTTGGAAGCCGTTATTTCTACCTTTTTCGACGTTGGCGTTGCTATTTTCTAATAAAAACGGGTTTAAAAGTGGTTTTGCCAAGTTCACCGGCCATAACCCCGTCGTACGCCAACCAGATTGAATGGTTTTTGCTATAAATGCTTTTGATCTGGCTTTTCGATAGCAAAGTAGAAAGTTTCGTTTCCCAACAACCGTTGAACAGCAAAACTGGTTTACAAATCCCAGGTGACGTCGATAAGCTTCCTTTAACGGCCCAAAAACCGATAAATCCAACGGTTGAAGAACGTGCGACGAATGAGGAGGTAAATATAAAAGCTGAATATTATTTTGGAGGCAAACAAGCATAAACTCGTCGCTGACGTGTGATCCGTGGCCGTCGAGAACTAATAAACGCTTTTCAGGAGTTAAAGGTTGGGTATTTGGAATAAACACCTTTTTTAACCATTCGATACCTGTTTCATTATTTGTCCACCCGTTTTCTGTTGCATGAAATTGCCAGGTATCGAAAGGACTTAAATCAGCTGGAAACCATTGTTGCTGTACGTTTTTCCCCTTAAATATAACGAGGGGAGGTATAACAGCCCCCGTAGCTGATACACATTCGATTATGCTCGTCCAACCCCGCGTTCCAGGCTCTTTTCGCTGTAATGGCCGGATTTTATTACGCCCTAACACCAGGCCATTAGATCCTTTGCCTTCCATTATACCTGTTTCGTCCATATTCCAACGGTTGGCCGGTTTTATAGTATCGATAACGGGATTTTTCAAATAGGACCACCAAGATTTAATTACCTCGGTTGTAGCCCCATTAACCCGGGCATTTTCTATTCGCCGGGGCCTTTGGGTTTTCAAAATTGGATATCGGGCTATAAAACGGCTAACCCAATGTTTCCCAAGGCTTTTTCTTTCTCCGGCGGCCTGAAGAATTCGTTCCGCAAAATAGCGTAGTTCTTGATGCGTTGGCGGAAGGCCTAACGCGGCCTGCGCAAGTACCCAATCTGCCAAATAGGTCTCCTGCTCCTGTGAAAGCCTTTGACAAAATCTTTTCGCTTGTTGAATTGACTGGGCCCCCTTTAAACGATCGTGAAGGGTACTCCGAGGAATACCCCATTTTTGCGAGGTTTTGTGAACTGATTTGCCATTTCTTATGTCAGAAATGGCAGCAAGAAGCTGATTTTCAGTGTACTGTTTCATTGGAAAGTTTGGAGCAAGAATCTTCAAAATGCAAGTTCTAAAGTGAAAAATTCGTCTAGATATTTATAAAATAAAACAAAGGGTTGACGTGGCTGAGTAGATATTTTTAGGGGCCGGACTTTAGGGGGGTCGGAGATGTGGAGCCCAACGTTATTCATCTGTTTGCTCCTGGCTCCACTTTCCTCGCTATCCTCTTCGCAATACTTGTTTTCGTCCTCTTCCGGAAAGGTGTTAGCCATCCAACAAGTCTTATCTGCTAATTAGATACAGTGGCTAGGGCGTACACCGGCCTTGGGTATCTATGCATAGTCGTAGCAGTGGGTTTGTGCTCCAATAGCGTGGGGCTGTTTGATATGAGGCTGGGTAAATCGTTGTGCCTGCAAGATAATGCGGCCGGGAAGAACGAGCTGGTTCCAGTCTGGGAAGAATATGCTTGCTGATATTGCAGCTTATTACCTTGACATAAAAAATCTTGCATTTTGGCACACACACCTTAGTGGTAGGATGTCAACTTTGTCTCTGGTAGATATTTCATGCCCTTACTTTGGCCTCCAGCCTCCCATAGATAAACGAGGAAAGCTTTTTATTCACATTCCAACCTTCCCAATGCCAGTCCCACAGCTTGCACAATTCACCTTTCGCAGCAAGGTTCCTCCAGGAATAGTCCTGGCCGTCTGAGCACTGTCGGACTTGGGACAAACTACACGAGCCAAAGGGTTTCTAGAAGTATGTGCAGTTTCACCGACGAGTTAGCCAACTGCCTTGTCACATGCGAAGCTGTGAGGCCGTTGCTCAAACCCAATGAAAGAAGTACAAAGCCTGGGACCATCGCGGTGCTTGTACTCGCCCTTAGGGTTTGATGTAGGCCCATCAGGTACCTTTTGAAAGGGTGGTGGATTTTGGGAGGGATTAGTTTTGGGCTTATTAGTTTCTCGGGGGGTTTTTATTGGTGTGTTACTTTGGTTGTTTGGGAAAGGACCATGAGTTGTTCCTGGGCTAAACTTCATGTTACTCTTTCCAACCTATGTTTTGGGCTGGACTTGCTGCTGGGATATTTGGATTCGATCTTTTCACTACTTGGGCAATTTCACCCCTGAAGATATGCTGCGCGGTTGCCATTTCCATTTGATACAGTGCAAAATACCAAGTAAATAAAGCTTGACGCGCTCTCTCCTACCAACTGCCTTCTTTGTTATTCGGCTACAAACTGTTACCGGGTGGAACCAAAAAAAGCACAATGGAAGACGGAGTGCATCTGATGGATCATGTGGCCCTATTCAATTATGCTTTTGTGTTTGTTTGCAGGGCATTGCTGCAGGACTAGCTTCACTTTTGCACGCCACGACAGCAGAGAAACAAATCAAATCATATTTGTCTGGGAGCCCAACCTCGCAAATTTCATAGGTATATTCGCACTTAAACCCATGCACGTGCTCGAATTTCTCGTTCCCAAGTTCGTCCTTTCAATTCCGTATTTTACCATGAAAGTCACTGACACATAATCCCACATCAATCATCAATGTCACTTACCCACCTCAGATATATCATATATGCCGCGCAGGATCTGTCAAGCTCAAGTAAACACACAAGATTTTCACATCATTATCAGAAACAAAAACGCCGGAGTCCCCGTAATGACATCGGGTCTCCCAAACACCGACATGGAATTGTCGGAACTAAAGTGCATCGTCTCCAAATTCGACACACTGTCCGACTACTCTGACAGCGAGACCGAGATCTTCAAGCACCCCGACCCAAGAAATCTCCAGAGTCTGCTCCGGCCATGCCTCAAAAGGCCGTCGCAGCAGACATCATCCAGCCCGACAACGCCGAGCGCGAAGGACGGTGTTGCCGCCGAATGCCGCAAGACGGCACGGTTTGCAGCGGCGCACCTGCTGGCAAGATGTCTCGTCACGGGCAGGGTCGTGCCGACGCGCGAGGAAGAGCGCGCCGCCGCGATCGACGGGGACGGGCTCGACGCGGGCGGCGGGGATCGTCGGAGGCAGCAGAGGAGACAGAAGCGGGCAAGGCAGCGGGCCGGCCAAAAGCAACACGGCGGTGGCGGCAACCTCCTGGATGACGAGCTAGCTTTTCACCAGGATATAGGCGGCAAGTCGGATCATCAATCTTCTTGCCGTTCGAAAACAGCACCGACGACTCCTCGGCGGTCGACCTTGAAAGAAGCCGCCAGCACCAAGGGCGAAGCCGCCACAGACTTTGAACCAGAAACTGTCGGGCCAAAAGACGATAACCTGCCTACTGACACGGGAGAAGAAAGCGCATCGGCAGAGGACCCGGAGGAGCTGGCTCTGGACGAGACTTTAATCGAGGCCTGTCGGAACGCCGCGGTTAATTCGGGGGACACCGCGCCGCTGCGGAGCATCAAGAAGTTTGCCTGGCAGAGGAGATGGGCCGGGTCTCGGGATGCGAACCGCCTGGGTCTGAACAGTTAGTTGATTAAAAGATCAAGTAGGAATACCAACATTGTTCGAATTCACATGCTATTCGTTCGAAGCCGTATCACTATTGCAACATTGTATGGAATAATTGTATTGTTGACTGTTTCAAGGATGTACAGATTACTTTGTTTTCTATAAGTATAGGTTGAATTAACTGGCCATCTATTCGACGCCGCGGCTATTACAACCTTTGTACACGTGCACACTTTACATTGTGCATTTTACATCGCTCGTCAAGCCTCTACTTTCATACTGGCGGTGGCGAGACATATGTATAAAGAATCTGTTGTAGTTGTTTGGTTTGTAACTTGTGTCAACATATCAATTCAGGAGACCGAGCCTCTTTTTGTAGGCTAGATAGATATCTTTGCTAACGAACCGACCTCTGAAAGCCGGTATTGAGCTGAGCCAGAAATAAAAAAAAAAACAACCGGCTCATGTGTAGAAAAGGGTGTGTTTGATATCCAGTTGCCTGTCACCCAGATCATTGTCATCTTTATGAAAAGAAAAGAAAAAGAGAAATACTTTTACCCAGCCCACGACCGTCAACACAAAGGTATCACATATTCATAGCGGTGCGAAAATGGCAGCGTGAAGAAAAAAAAGAGAAAAAACCCCGCCGCTCCCATCGTTTTCCCATCTCTAGTTGAAAGGGACCTCCACTCTCACTCGGGATAACAGAGAGAGAGAAAAAAAAAAAAAAAAAAGAGCTCATGCCTCCTCCTTCTTGGCGTAGGGCGTCTCTCCCGTCGAAGTCCGGTCGCCCAGCGTCCGCGTCTCCGAGTCGCTGGTGAGAGCAACGCCGCTGAGGTTGAAGTAGGCGCCAAAGACCCTGCTCTCGAGGTCGTGCTTGTTGCCGGCGCCGTAGGGCTCGTTCTTGCGGGCGCGGCGGCGGAACCAGACGCGCTTGGCCCACTTCCAGGCCTCGCAGCCGACGAAGAAGAGCAGGGAGGCGACGAAGACGATGCCCCACTCCCACGAGATGCCGGCGTGCTTGAAGACGACGGTGCTGAGGACGGGGATGTAGAGCAGCGGGAAGATGGTGACGAAGCCGGCCACGATGCTGAAGAAGAGGAGCTTGTTGCGCCACACGTCCCAGAACCACTGCGTAAAGTACTTGGTCGACTTGGGCTGCATGCGGAAGAAGGACCGGCGCATGTGCAGCATCTCCCAGGCCAGGAAGAGCGCGAACCACGTGAGGGCGGCAAAGGTCGTCGCGCGCGCCCGGTACACCGTGTCGCACGACTCCGAGTATCTGTTGTTGCAGTTCGAGCCCAGGTTGCCGTCGCCAAAGCCAAACATGACCAGCAGGAAAGATGCCAGACACAGCGCCGCCGTCCACAGGCCGTAGGCAAACATGTCTGCCACGAGCTCCCAGGTGAAGATGCCTGCTTTCATCTATTTTTTTTTTTTTTTTTCAAGGTGGGAACGTTAGTTATGAAAATCAGAAAGCGCGGTACAACTATGAGGACAGCATAAAAGAAAAAAAAAAAAAAACTTACGTCGTGCGGTGGCCGGTCCATTACATCCGGCGCAGCAATCTCGAACCCGAGGGCCATGTCGGGTAGTCCAGACGTGATCATGATGATCCACATGACCTCGACGGGCGCAAGCGGAAAGACGGACAGGCCGCTCTCGTCCTTGAAAGCCAGACCGATCAAGAGGGTGCAGGCCTGCGCAATGTTGCAAGCGAGAACGTGCAGCACAAACTTTTGGATATTGTCAAACATGCGGCGGCCCTCCTCGACGGCGTTGAGGATGCTGGCAAAGTTGTCGTCGGTGAGGATGATGTCGGAAGCCTCCTTGGCCACGTCGGATCCGCTCTCTCCCATGGCGATGCCGACGTCGGCGCGCTTGAGGGACGGCGAATCGTTGACGCCGTCGCCCGTCATGGCCACGAAGCGGTTGCGGCGGTGGAGCGCCTCGATCATGCGGACCTTTGTCTGCGGTGCGCAGCGCGCCACCACCAGCGGCAGGCGCGGGAGGCGGTCGATCTGGTCGTCGCTGAGCTTGTCAAAGTCGCTGGCTGCCATGACCATGGTCTTGGCCACGTCGGCCGAGATTTCACCCATGCGGCTCGGGAGGATACCGACCTGTTTTTTTTTTTTTTTTGGAGGGGGGAGGGAGTGGCTTGTTAGTATCGACTCTCGAGTACGACGCTATTAAATTTCACACAAGATAACAAAAAAAAAAAAAAAAAAAAAAAAAAAAAACTAACCTCAATGGCGATGGCCCTGGCAGTCTCGGGATGGTCACCCGTCAACATGTGTACGCTCACCCCAGCCTGGTGGAACTTCTTGACCGAAGGCGCCGACTCGGGACGGGGCGGGTCGTAGATGCCAATGAGGCCCTGGAAGACGAGCTCGTGTTCAAAGTCCTTGCGGTCGAGGCTCTCGTGGTTGTCGACCTTGCCGATGTTGCGCTTGCTGGCCAGAGACAAGACGCGCAGACCGAGCTTGGCCAGGACCTCGAGGTTGGCAGTGATGTCCTTCTCGTGCTCCTCGGTGAAAGGGATGATGTCGTCTCCCATCTGGATCTTGTGGCAGGACGGAATGACGCGCTCCGTGGCGCCCTTGGTGAAGAGGCTCGTCTCGCCGGTTTCCGTGTCCTCGAAGATGACCGACATCTTCTTGACGTCCGAGTCGAAGGGGAACTCGGCGATTTGGTTCCAGCGCTTGCCCTCTCCCGAGAGGCTGAGACGGTTCCAGTCGAAGCGGGTGGCGAAGACCTGGATGGCGATCTCGGTCGGGTCGCCGCGGGCATGCCACTCGCCTTCCTTGGTCTGGTGCACCGTCGCGAGGTTGGCCAGCGAGGCGAGGTTGAGGTAGTCTCGCAGCAGTGGCGTGTCCAAGACCCGCTGCTTGGCCTGGTCGTTGGGGATCAGCGTACCCTCGGCGTCGGCGCCGCGGAAGTTGATCTCGCGGGGCTGCTCCGGGCGGTGGCCGATCTCGCCGACGGTGGGGTTGAACGGCTCGCCGGTCTTGCTGACCGAGTAGGTGCCGTGTCCGGGAATCCAAGCCTTGCGGACAACCATGTTACCCTGCGTCAGAGTGCCGGTCTTGTCCGAGCAGATGTTGGTGACGCCGCCGAGGGCTTCGAGGGACTTGAGCTTGCGCACAATGACATGGCGCTGAACCATCCGTTTGGTACCGGCGGCCATGGTGATAGTCAGGACGACGACGAGCGAGGCCGGAAGCATGGCAACACCGGTCGCCACGGCGTAGATGACAACTTCCTGCGAGGTGTCGAACTCGTTGGCACCAAGGACGATGATGGCGCAAATGATGGCGGTGCCGAAGAGGACGACGGCCAACTTTGCCAGCTTGCGCTGCAGCGGAGTTCCGACGTTCACACCCAGGAAACGACCAATGGCGTCAGTGACGGTCAGGGACCAGGCTTGCATGTGCCGGCCAACACCAGCCGAGCCGTCCTCCTTGCGCTTGACAGGCCGGCGCTTCGAGTCTTTGCCGCGGAGGGCCGCAGCGATTTGGCCAATCTCGGTGTACATGCCAGTCGCGAAGACGATGCCCCTCGCACGACCTTTGGTGACGGTCGACGAGCTGTAAGCCACGTTGAGGCGATCTCCCGGTCCCGTGTCGTCGTCGTAGGTCTGAGCGGCTTCTTTACGGATCGGGAGCGACTCGCCGGTCAGGAGCGCCTCGTTGGTCTCAAAGTTGACAGCCTCAATGATGCGCACGTCGGCCGGGATGGTGTCTCCCGTCTTGAGCTCCACCATGTCTCCAGGCACAATCTCGACCGTCGGCACCGTGGTGTTGCGTCCATCGCGGACGGCCTGCGCCGTGGGCGAACTCAGGGACCGTAGCGAATCCATCGTCTTTGCGGCCTTGAGCTCCTGCTGGAAGCCCACCGTGATGTTCAAGAGGATGACCGCCGCCACGACGCAACCCTCGATGATGGACTCGATGCCGAAGGATGCCGCCATGGCCAGGATCAGCACCAAAGTCATGGCGTTGGCGATCTGCGCGATCAGGATGTTCCAGGGTTTCACGCCTTCCTGCTCGCCAAACTCGTTGCGGCCAAACTCCTCGAGGCGCTTCTTGGCCTCGGCCGGAGTCAGACCGTCTTCCGGGTTCGCCTGTAGCTCCTCCACTACCTTCTCTGTTACGAGGGCGTGGGGCGGCCGCGAGAGCGGCTTGTTGGATTGGCCCGATACATGGTTAGCCAATGCCTCCTCGGCGGCTTTGGCCGATTTGCTGGGCATGGTTGATCTGGCGACGTCTCGGGTCCTGCTATGAAGCTGTTGTTGGGGAGACAAAAGTCACAAAGCTGGTATTCGTCCAAAGACAGAGCTGGACTGTATCTCGACTCGGCTATTCTTTTTGTGATTTATTTCAACAATGTCGTTGGGGCATGAGGTGTGTTGGGCTTTGTTGTTTCAGGGGTATGGCATCGAGAACGTGTCCTCCTGAATCTGCGGGCTTGCAACTTGGCTGGTGTTCATCTGGTCTTCTCTTCAGTCAGGACTGGCAGAGAAACGATACCTTGATGACTTGGGAGAAGACGCAGTTGCCAGAAGAAAAAGAAGAAGAAAAAAAAAAAAAAAGAAAACGTGATAAAGGACGGGAAAAAGGAAGAGCCCGGTTATGTTCTGACAAGAGCAATGGAAATGGTCATCAACGGAGCAGGAAGGCCGGGCGAAGGTTAGTACATGTACTTGTCGTCACATAGGCGTTAGTAGGTAAGCTCGCCATGGACGAATATGGACACCACACTGTATCCCTGCATCCAACAAGCAGCTTCGTAGTGTTGTGGATACGTACCCAGGGACCGACTAGGGTGGGAAGTTCAAGGATCCCCACCCCCTGTCCAGTGCGGCTCTGGGCATTTTCTGGGTATGACTTCATACTGGGCACGTTGCCCGCCACCAGGGCCCCGGCCGCAAGTATCTTGTCATTACAAGCGATAAGAATGACAGTGCCGGGTGCCTTTTGGTGGGGTAGTTGGTGCAAGGCACAAAAGAGAGAAAGGAAAAAAAAAAAAACACGTTGGACCTCTCCAAGAAACTAATCAGCCCAGGCAGAGGCGCAGAAGGGGCACGTGAGCAAGCAATCGAGACGGCTTACTGGGTCGGCTGTCGAGAAATAAGTAGCCAAGGTTGCCAAAGAAGGAAAAAGAAAAACATCTGCTGGGTAATTAAACCAATCTTCTGGTACCGTCCCAACCAACGGCGGTAAGGATTGTGCGGCACAAATGGTACAAAGTCATGCCCCCGTTGAACATTGCGGTACTTGCTCGACGTCTACTTGACGCCCAAGGCACACTGTCAGCCCCGCTCCGGACTGCCAACTCCAGACCGCCCAGGCGAGCGCCGAGACTTCCGCCGAGAGTCTCGGCGAGGTGGACCCCATGTGTTTATCTCGGCACCAAGGCCTCTTGGTATTGGGCGAACGTGTGCAATGGATATTGTATAGTGGAAAAACCGGAGAGGCACCGAAGACTGAGTCGACTACTGCTGGTCGGGTCGACCCTGCCGCACGATCATTCGTCATCAGTTTGACTTGTTGAATGTTTGCCCGGTTATAGTCAGCGGCGAAGCGAGAGGGGAGGGGAAAAAAAGAAAAAAAAAAAAAAAAAAAGACGAGAGAGCTCATCAAAGTCGACCGACATATTCAGCAGACAGCTTATTAATGCTTGGCCCAAGAACAAATCAGAGAAATCACCTCTTTAGAAATTCGGTTTCTCGCCATATTTGGTTGAAGAAGTTCGGTGGGCGGCAGACTTCGGCTAATCGGCACAGGTCAGTCGCGGAATTGGACCCGTACTATAAACTCCCCAGAGCGACGAGCAACTCCAGGAGGGGGAGGAGTAAAAGCATCACAGCGCTGAGCACGTCTAAACGACTCCTGCCGCTTGGCGTGGAGGGTGAAAGACTGGGCAGGCGTCTTGTCTTTTTTTTTGTTCGTGGTGCAAACCGAGAAAATTTTAGCATGGGTACGAAGCAACAAGGAAAATTGTACGATGCGGTTCCAGAGCAGTACGATTTGCGGCAATTTTGAACGTCCAATGCGAGAGGGAGGTTTGCTGCAATGGCGCAACTAGCGCAGGTCGGTCGAGTTGCCGCATTGCTGCAGGCGATGGCTTCTAGAAAACTTCGTGACATGCTTCATGCTTGCTAATGGATGCGGCAAATCATGTACGACGAAAGTAGGTACACGAGGTACATCACTGGATTGGAGAGACGGGTGAGAGGATGAAGGTTAGTGAGGTGACACGGCAGAGCCGATGACCCCGCCCCGTCCTGATTGGTCATACAGACGCGCCGAAATACCAGTTCAAGGTCCAAGATTATTTATTTATTGATTTATTTATCAGCTCCCACAACCTCGGGCATCATCGTTTTGGAGTCGGGAAAAAGGAAACAAAGGGGTCCCAGAATGCCCAAGACCCGAGGTTCTGTTCCCTATAACCGGTTTGGAGACCCTGAAACATGCCATAGTAGTTAACCACTTGTGCTACGAGTAAAGGGACAAGACCCTGTCTGTCGCCTAGGCCCAGAAATAAGCGGCACGTGGCCGTCCGCGACGGGGATCCTTGTCAATAGAAGGCTCTCATCTCATCCTGGCTGGCATTTCTTATCAACAGACTTTGTTACGATACCTTCAATTTGACATACTCTGCAATGATACCTGGATTGACGGGGGGTTGGTTTTCCCTTCTCTGATTGAGTTTGACCATTATCTTGCCAAGAAAGCCAAGGGAAGTTCCCATACATCTTCGGTCAGTCTTTGCGGACATGCGCCGTTCTGATTGGGACAAGAAAAATCAGACATGAGGGGATATGTAAAAAAAAAAAAAAAAAAAAAAAAAAAAAAAAAAAAACTAGGACCTCTATTACTAATTTACTATTCTGCTTGGCTCGACAGGCCCCGTGTTGGTTGTTGCTTCTATTTTCTGGCGTTGCAACGATGTTGGGGTGTGTGATTTCCCCAGACACCGAAAAGAAGCGAGAGCGACGCGAACGACTCGCCATGGAGGAGAGGGGTAACTAGACAAACAAAAATCTCGGTCGAGATCTTTCTTGTTCACCCCCCCTCGCTGCATTGTGACGTTCATCGCAGCCAGGCATTTGGGGCATTTCAGTTTGTTGACCAGCAGTGGTTTTACCCACGAGGCGACAAACCATCATGACGATATTGGTGGATCAGACGGACCATGTCATGAGCAAAGACACAAATTTCATGGTGGGTTGGGGAGTTGGAGGTCGATTGTCAGGCAAAAAATCTGGTTTCCTGGGCGGCGGCGTCTGTCGTCAATCGGCTCGTCCATTCAGGTTGCAAAAGCTCAAGTAGCGAAAAATGATGCCCTATGTGGGGACGGCCTGGTGGGGTAGCTGCTCTTGGGGTGACGTCGGTGCTGCCAAGGGGGGCTGTGTGCACTACTGCGGGGCAGATTGATCCCAGCGGCTTGGCTGCACCTACCGTACTGTGTTGCGCTGTGCTTTGGAAAACCACCAAAGCCGCGGAGACGATAAGACGAGGTGAGGTTTTGTTGGTTTTTGAGCTTTGTTGCTTCTATTTGCTTCCATGGCCTGGAAAAAGCCAAGACTATCAGCCGCTTCCCGCATAGCAGGAACGGCTGTTCCAGGATTTGTCTATCGAGTTACAAAATCTACCAAAGGAGGTACTTACGATGTAGTTCCTGTATGTCAACCAAAAAAAAAAAAAAAAAAAAAAAAAGTTTCGTTTTGGTTTGCGAGTCTTCCGAAGTCTCGATTCGGTTTACTGTGGTAAGCCATCCCGCAGATCTGGTCGTGGAAGGCTACCCTGATCCCAGCTCGTTCCTTGTTTTGAATCAGCCTCCAATAGCCAAGCTTGGTTCCTTTTACTATTTCCTAATTTGTCTGACATCAACCCACTTCATCTTGTACAGTATCTGCCTCCAGCATGCGGCTCCTCCAATCAAATCCCAAGTCTCACACCAAGATCTTGGTATCACAATCACGCAATATTAAGGCCGACCAGGAACCTAGCGATCCTAAGGCGGTGAGTATTTTGCCAAGCAGATATTGGACCCGGACAAATTCGAAAAATGGATTGTTGTGGGATAACCCCCCTTTGTGGTTTGTTGGCCACTCGGTGAGACTGTTTGCTTGTACACTGGGTTTGACTGTACACTGGGAAAAACTTTTTCTTTTTTTCTTTTTTTCTCTCTTTTCCCTTCTTCTTGGGCTATAGCATATGCCATCTTTTCTGGGACCAAGCATCTTTGTGTCCACTAGAGCGCCACTTTAAAGATTCAGGTGCATGATCTGCAGGCGAATCATAGATTATCTCCGTTCCAATGGGCAACTGCCGTCAGCTTCCGGGTATTCGGACATGCCCAACGGAGGCAGGCAGTCAAATCATTGGAGCGTGCCTTCGGTTCCTACATCGATAGCCGCCCTACCCGTTTGGCTATCTCCGTACTGGTGCTGGATTCCATCCCCAAAGATCGCCACCCTGGAAGAATTGTTCCGCGTTCCACCCCGGGAGGTGACTTGATAAGATGTGAAAATGTTGAGTGGAGTTGTTGCATGTATCTTGATGCTCGTCTTGAATTTGACTTACCATGCGCCAAATAGGGGGCTCGTTCGTGCGATCCAGACCATATACAGCTGTTTCATTTGGCAAAATAATACGGCTGACGCTTTTATTTCATCTTTTTGGGAGGCCCAAGTAGCATATTAAACTCCAGCCCAGAAACCTAGATATTTTGGAGTGTGATGAACAAATAAATATATATATATATATATATATATATATATATGCACCATTGTTCCTCGTCTTTTTTGAGACCTCCAAACCAAACACCATCTCTTGGTAAGCACCCGTCTGGAACCTAAGATTGAACAAGTCATAGTCCGCCTCACGAGCTTCGAAGAAACAGGATTCAAGACATTTCCGTACAATATGTTCATATCTCTCCCCGAGCCTAGGCTTCCTTTCGGCAACCTGGTAAATCCAGGATAGATCATCCTCATTGATGGGCTCCCACCTGTCCATCTCAGCAGCTGCATACTTCCCTAATCATTTCGAAATCTAGAGTCTACGGGAGCTCCTCACCAAGGAAGCCTTTGAGCCTTCTTACAAGCCGGGTTCGTTGATTGAGCGAGGCGGTAGAACATTCCTGGGGTGATAGCGCCCTTTGAATCAGGCCTTGAATGATGTCCAAGTCGACACAAAGGGTCCGCATATACTGTTTCAGAGAAGATCCTATCCCGGTGAGCATTGAGAGCAGGGAGAGGTTGCGCATTCTCCAGGTATCCTTGATCCACGGGGTGCCGCGGAACTTGTGAAGGGGCGGTGGCGATGTTTCTCGCCAGCTTAAGCTGGTTCATCTTACTAAAAGTTTGACTTGGGTTCGTATTCAAAAGCTTCTGGATGCGAGACGAAGTTCCTTGCAAGGTTGCTCATGCGACAATAGTAAGAACTGTGAATAGGGAAGGAGCTGTGATTGTGTGCGGCCGTTGGGACAGAGTGCCAAGAGCTTCGAACGGCTGCTGGCTTGCCTCATGCCTAGATCTGGGGCTGCGGCAGCACTCTTGGCGTAGACGGGTGCATAGCTCAACGATTGAGCATTTGCTTGGTGTTCGCTACCTGGCTGGGCTTGTGTCATCGCTTTGACTCCCACCGGAAAGTGCAGAGCACTCTCTGGAAACTGACTTCTATTTTACCTTCTTTCTCCGAGGTTGGTCCTGGCCTGAGCCGCTACTTTCAAGCATACTATGTTTCGACAGACTTGGCCCTGATGCCAAGCGATTTGTTACTGTGTTGTAGAATATAAATGGTTTCAAGCCGTCCGTAATAATGTTAACAAAAGCACACTTGTGGTTCTTGCCTATGGGGTTACTTGCTCATCATCAGGAAGGCAGGGACAGAAAAGCGTTATTGTAGATCGGACTTGGCTGTTATGCTACGAAGTAACAATGGCAAGCTCGGCCTGGAGCGTCATCTCATTTCCGATAGCATCGATGGTGTGCGTGTAAACGCAGAGCTTGGTGGGAAAGTGAGCATCTTTCGTTCCTCTTGTGATTCGCTCATACGATGGGAAGATTTCAAGATTATGGACGGTTGGTTGCATGCTTGTGCTATAGCCAAAATCTCGCAAGGGGCTTCAGCCTTTGGCGGAAGCTG
This sequence comes from Pyricularia pennisetigena, assembly GCF_004337985.1. Lineage (NCBI taxonomy): Eukaryota > Fungi > Ascomycota > Sordariomycetes > Magnaporthales > Pyriculariaceae > Pyricularia > Pyricularia pennisetigena. Next base: position 118,912 of record NC_043741.1, read on the forward strand.
CAAGTCTGCTGCCTGGATCAAATTGTCCAATACAGACTGTCATTCATTCACAGGCTTAGTGGATTTGGATTCTCCACAAACAAACGCAATGTCTTCAGAAAAGTCTTCCAGGCACGCTCTTATATCCTTGATGTGAGCTTATTCAACCTGGCAAACGCAAGTATCCAGCCAGTACAAGATTATACCGGGCGAGTGGGGACTTTGTCAGGCTCAAACCGCTCCCCAACTTTGAGGGAAGAGCCCACTTCGGAACAGGTGTTGCAGAAAGGCTTCATGCATGTATTATAACCATTGTCACAAGACTATACCTTTCCCAATATACAGTTTACAGCTTTCGCATTTTGGTATTAAAAATAAGCATAGTTATATAAGTATATATATCAAAGTTTTGCTGGTTTTGGGTATATATTAAATATTGGTTAACACCTTAGGATAGAAATGTCTAAATTTGGAAAAAAAGTGCACCCCTTATAACTCCCTTGTATCCCGTTACACCAAGTCTCTTTCAGCTCCTACTTACATATAATTACGTTTACATTTTCAATTTAAATATGAAGTTTCACACTGCGATGTTATAATAGGTAGATCCTTGTTAAACTTGATTATATTTTGGTTTTTATTTGGTAAAATCTTGGACTGATTTTGATATTTCTGTTTGAAAACATAGAGTTTTAATGGGTTTCCGGGATCTTTGCGTTATTCTTAAACAGGTGCTCTACGGTATAATGTTACGACCAAAGATTTGGGCCGGTACAAGGGAAACCAGGTGGGGTTGCAGCCCTCCTGAGGAAAGTATTTTTTAAAAAAAAAACACCAACCAGCAGGAATAGGATTGAATAAAAACGGTGTCATGAAATTCCACGTATTTACCCATAGCTAATTCCTAGGATCGCGGAATAAACGAGTCAATCCATGAAATACAATTGTTGAAATTATAGAATAACTATAACATTGTCAGTTTAAAGATACAATTTATGTGGGCAAACGTTTATTGTTATATAAGTAAATACATTTCTTATATTGTTGCACAGAAATTGAATTTCAGTCAACTCCAATTACAACTATTAAAAACCCCAGTTACACATTCAACATTTCATTATTTTAACCCATTATAAGTTTGTTGCAAGTGGAGGGTTGGACTGCTATTAGAGAAGCCAGGTGAAACTCCACCTCTTTTAATAACACTCGCCGAAAAATAGCACCGTGGTCAGACTAAAACCTTAGAAAACGAGATTACGTAGCTTGACGGGACCCCCAAAGCTGTAATATATACATAATTATTAAAATATAGAATTATATAACAAGCATTATACATAGTATATATTATAAATGGTATTTAACACCGCCATACGGGCGTATAATGGTCTAGAGTGATAAGTTAGCCTGATACATCGTTAATTATAATAGCGAATATATATTCAAAAAAAACTTCGAATACGAGAATCAAATTTACTTACTTTGTACCTCCTCTGGTAGAAAATAACTTTCCCTGCGAATGTACTTTACATTTACTATAAACTTCCCAAGAATCCGCTTCTTGCGCCATTAAAATATCGATTAAATGGCGCTATAATAAAGTTAACAATTAAAGTAAAAGCTAGTGGGGCTAATACGTTACTAGCGGTACAAATGTAAAATTTGAAAATAACAAATAACCCTTGATAGCAAATCTTTCGACGTTATGATTGTTGTAGGTATCGCATTTAATCTAAAATAAACTAATTCCAAACCGTTTTACTAAACGAGTTAAAATAGGTAGGGGTATTGGTTTTCGACGGTTGCAAAAACAAAATGTGGGCAGTATTACTCGCTTTATTTCGAAGGAAAATATGGAATAGAAATGGTTACATAATTGCAGTTAATATATCGAGCAAGTCTTTTTGATAATAAAATATAGTGTAACAAAAACTAAGCGGTTTTAATTGGGTGCTTGGTGTTTTTTATAACTGGGGTGAAATTTTAATTAGCTTTGAACAATTGTTAAAATTAATTGAAATTTGATTGCTGTTGAACAATGTGAAAGTGGGTTTATTTTTATCATAATAAACTTATTTTGAATAGATTTTAGCCCAAATTTTATTTTCTTTATTTTATCAAATTAACGAAGTCCCATTTTTCAATTCGCAATAACTTCAAAAACCACTGAGACTATTTCCTTGGCGGTTACGTGAGATTACTTGATCACTTCCTTAGGTAATCTTAATCCTGCCGGCCGTATTCCCTTGAGGCGATTGTCGTTAGGAGAGGTGCGATGCCCCCTGGTCTCCCTGGTACCGGCCCAACCCTGGTCGTAATAAAAATGCGAAGTTACCAATGTTATTGCTCCATATGTAATTTTTTTTAAATGTTATGTTCAATTTTAAATCTCTGATTTTTGATAAACGAGCGAAGGCGAGAAAAATTTTGCTTAAACGAATGAACGCGAAATACATTTTCGCCTTAATCAATAGCTAAGCGTAGCGAAAGTTGCCCCTTGTTGAAAGGTCTTCAAACAAGTTAATGCTTTAAACAATATAGCTGGGTGGGGGCACATATCCAAGCACACGCCAACCGCTTGGTAGCTCGTCGCATTTGGCATCTGTGCAATCAGAACCTCTAGCCCGGCATCTAAATTTTTGTCCCCGCCATTTCTTTGTCTCATAACGTCCTTCTGTACTTTGCCCCACGAGTATGGGGTTATTTTCACTGTCGTAAATTTTCCAATTGCACCTGTCGCCATGGACGGTGACAGCGTATGCCAAAAATGTAATAGCGGCGGTGGCGATAAACGAAAGCTTCATTGTTAAAAATAAGAATTTGGAATTTGGCCGGTAAAAGTCGGGATAAAATGGACAAGGTGTACGAAATGTAGATTGGAATGAAAAAAAGCTTGGAAAACGGTTTGTGGTGTGGAGATGAATGTGAGTGTTGTAACTGTGCACTTAGTGAGAGCTTTTCAACGGCTTTTATACATTGAATGACTGAACAGATTTAAAGACTTACGAATGAAGATTAGATAATCTAACCCGAGTCGTTTCCTAATAGTTTATTTATATGTTTTAATTTATTCGCAGAACCAAGTTTATCGAATGCATAATACACAGCCGCTTGCACATTGAAAACAGAATGTGGTTAATGCATATGTGGATTAGGGTTGCAAATCGGTTGCATGAGTAGTGCGCAGTCGCAGCATGTGTGCATACCAATATTCCATAAAAAGCACTGTTGGAACCATTATTTCAGCACGTCTACCAGCCTGCTAGAAGGCGCAATTACACCATGGTACTAAGGGAACCTGCTAAAGGGATTTATAAACTCCGGATTGGATTAACGCCTAACACGTTAAAGCTTCCGACCTATACGTGCCCGTAGGAGGGGGAAAAGGGAAAAGGAAAAGTTATGAGATTTGGACCCTCAGCTGGTCAAACCCTAAGTTTGACCCCTGACCAACGATCTAGTCGGGTACCACCTTTTACCCGCCTAGCGTTTAGTTTAACAGCTTCGTTTGTTTCCTTTCCTTTCTTTTCGATAGAATTTTGCTCCATAAATACTAACAGTTTGATCTCCCTGCTACGCTAAGCTTGGCCGTAGTAAGAGTTGCATGGATCGAAAAAGCGTCATAACTTGTTTTCGAATGATTGTCATTATGCACTAAACTAAGTAGGAGCAATAATTAAGAAAAGATTTCGTAAATCGGAATCACCAAGTAAATAAATCTATAATATAAACTATAATTATAACCATATAATGCGTTTTATTATTTGAATTCCAAAGTGGTAAAAATATGAAGATATAATGCTATATAAAATTAAATGGCATAATTCTAAGAACAAATTTTAATTTTAAAAAACCTGCTTGTTTACATTACTCTGTCAAAAGTCCACCCGGAAAAGCGCCGGAAATGTAAAATACAAGGGCTTTGTAGCTTGTATTTCCACGAAAAGGGATTCCCTTTAAAAAAAATACCCCTGCTTATATACATTTGTTACCAATATCGCTGGTAAACCGTAGGGCGTCTATATAGCCCGCGTTTGTTGCTAAACCGTGGGCGAGACCAATTCTCAAAATCCGGCGTTTTTCCTCCGCGGCACCGCGCCTTTGAGCACAGCCGCTTATTTAGGCACCGTCGTAAGCTGCTGGCTTCCAGGATTAAGCCCCTGGCTGAGCGCGATACATATTACCTTTGAAATGGAAGCAGCAGCTACGTTATACAAATATAATTCTGGCCGGCGATAATTTATTTAGGCCCGGCTCAAGCTAGACACGGTCGCTGATTCGAACGGTTTTGTACTTCAACGCAATATCCAGTCAACTAATTACGCCCTACATGTAACGCTGTTATTATTAACTATTCAAGTGGCACTACCTTTCAACTGTTTTTACGGGGTATTGTTTACTTTTCCTCCAATATAGCTGCTCTTACCTGGCTCTCAAACTTTCCGGTCTTTACCAACACAGTTTTAGCCGACTAGACTTTTGTTAACCAGACACTTATAGAGTTGCCAAGGAAGCTCGGCGACATTCCAAAGCCAATCGAGCAGCGGGGTAAAGAGTTCCGAACCATGTTTAAGACGGACGAATGGTGGAGGACAAAGTCCAACCATGATAAATTCTAAAATGAAGAGATGCGGCGTGGATTACAAATTTAATCCAGAGCCTGGTGTTTGTGCGGGCGGATTCGGCGGCATTGACACTGCAGGAAGCTCCCGTAAAATTATGTATATACAACCTATACTTTGAAAACTCGTTTCAAACGGCGTTTTCCTGCGGTGCAACAAAATTGCTGCTCTGCATTGGAGATATTATATTTTCTGGCAAGTCGAATCCTACAATCAAATACCGTATGGGTTTCCAATGTCCAAGTATAATGTTAGGGAGGTCCCCAGGCTTAATTTACCGCTATTTGGGTTTCTCTATTCCCTTAACCAATAACTGCCTTTCACAAGCTATAGCACTCGTACCTACATGTTAAACTCGCCATGAAGGCTTCATTGTAAAATCAATACTTAAATACTGTATCGAACGTCTGAAAGGCAAAAGGCGCCCTTTATAGCTACCCAGCGCGGTGACTATTTAAAAAGCAGTTTAGCAAAGTCCAACTCCTACAGCCTGACCAATTTTAATCCGGATAAGAATGATATTACTCAAGTAGCGGTTAATAATACGCCAATTCAGGGAAATATTAGCCGTGTATGTTTCTTGCCAGTTTCAATTACTACGGGTTTTGATATATCAGATTCTTGGAAATAATTTCAAACAAAAAGGTAAAAATGGATACGGGGTAATATATTTCATAAACGTCATTCCATTTCCATTTCATGTTTTGAATATAATTGCAATTTTACTACATTTCAACAAAAAGATTTATTTATATTAATACGTAGAATACATGTTTTACCGGTTTTACCACGGGGGCCCAAGGGTTGCCAAAAAAAACCCCGCGTTCAATTTTGGGCCGGGCGCGCGCCCCTACGGGTGGGGTTTGGCATACTTTGCTCCAGGGATTCCTCTGGGATTTCAACGGGAGGATACCGCTTTTTTTATGTGAAAACAAATTAGATAAGACAAACGCTGCTGGATTAACAACTAAACAAGGGTAAGTATCAGTGACATTCAGTAAAAAGCCTTTGAGCATCCCGTCATTAATAGCATCCCGTTATTAAATAAATAGTACCTAAACCAGGGTAAATCACGTCAAAGAGGCGAAATTGAGGTGTAGATAGGCTCCGTCGCATGTTTTTAGTTTTAAATGCCGAAATTCGTGGCTTAGTCTAGAGCGTCCAATTACAAGAGGGTTGTTGCATTTTCAAAAGGTAGTGGTGTCCCTTGGCCCTTTACAGTACTGACTCGTTTTCACATTCGCCTTTTTCAAGTTCTGGAACATTTGCATTTTGCAACATGTTACTTTTCTTTTGGCTTTTTACCTGCACCTTAGTTGAGCTTATAATGCTGGCAACCTTATTCTTGTTTCATTTTGTAACAAGTTTAATCAACCCAGGGAAAGAAATGGTCTGCTCCTCCGCCCTCTTCAGCTGCACCCTTGTATCTTCGCTGTTGGGCGCTGCCACAGCGGTCGGTGAACCAAGAGCCCCAGGCGGCGAGACATCAAACATAGCGACCGTGAGGACACAACGAGGCCCAGAGGTGGCCATACACCTAACAGTCCCACGCATGCTCTACCTCGGCGACATCCGCCGACCAGGTGATGTTTTGAACGCGGGTGGTCTTCGTTCCTCGGGAAGGGGCAAACAAGATATTCCAGTCACGGCTAATTTCTGGGAGGCCCAGGAAAAGGCCATGCAGCTGATCGGCATCGCTAACGAGGCGGCGGTTCAGAGTGCCAAAGAGCCGCGGGCTGGGATGCAGCTGTTCAGTAAACCACCGCGGCAGACGGTGGATTTTGGTTACATTTATCATGTCGATACGACCGGCATTGAGGAGATGTTCGTCCGCGACACACCGCGCGATGCAGTCTCCAGGACTAAACCTGGCGACGTCTTCTTCCAGTCGGATCCCAGAGAGCAGTTCAAGGCGACGGCCCCAATCCCCAAGTCGCATATCGCAGGATGGTATCTGGTCTTGCCGGACGGGCGAACTGTTTACTATGAGAATGATGACGGACAGGCAGTCACTGCGCCACGAAGGGGAGCCTTGGCTGGCTTGAAGGGGGTATGATGGATTTTATTGTGAAGGGCCTTGAATCGTTTCTACTATTTTGTACTTTCTCGATTGAGGTCCCCTGAAATCTGCTTCTCCGCCGCGCCTAGGCAGCTCATGGCCTATTCACCTCCTTCTGAACCTACACCACCGGGCTCTGGTAGCTTTCATTGAACAACATCTCTCCAACTCTTGCAATAATACCGACAGTCGCACCAAGCGGGCTGCGCCTCCAAATCCAGAAAAAAGTTATCCGGCGCTGAGTCAGGGCATAAACCGTCAACCCGGGCCCTTATGCATGGTAATGATAAGGGCCGGCTTGGCCGGGGCCAGGATCCATAACACGCAAGGTTGGCTAATGGTCAAAGATGACATATACAGAAAGCACTTTCGTCTGGAGCCGAGTCGGATTTTGTACTGGCTTAAAGGCACGGCACGAAAAGGCTGGATGAATTTGTGCGGTTTATCAACTCAAAGTACTTTTTTTCTTTTCTTTTTTTTTTCAGCTGAATGACAAGGTCATGCTTCTAGCTGTTGCAGGCACCACCTCACTCGTATTTCGTTTCGCCCGGGTACAGAAATTGGTCTCTAAGCCAGAACCAGGATATCCCAGACACACAAGGGCCCAACAATGTTCTGCACGTTGATCACCTCGGCTCCATCGCTGCGGAGAAAGGTTCCCGGAACGCTGATGGATTCTATGCCGTTGTTGCCGCTGGCCTGAGTGACGAGTCGAAACATGGCATGGTCCGACGGGCCCGGGTGGATGTTTTGGGTGTATTGGCAGTTGACGGTGCCGGTTCCCATCTCGCCCTTGGGCATCTTCAGGACCGCGGCGCCTTCGAACCTCAAGAAGACGCCCGGGCTGTTGGGCGCGCGGATCGACCACACGTTGTCACCCCACTTCTCGAGATAGAGCGTTTCGTTGACGCCGATCTGCGCGGAGAGAGAGACTTTGCCAGCTCCGGTAGCCGAGGGGGATGTCACTCCCCGGCCGTCAATGCTCAGGTACTTGCCCGACTTGCTGTGCTTGATGGCACATTTGATGGTGACGAAAGACATGATTGTGATTGAAGGCTTTTTTTTTTGAAAGTTTGATGACTGAGATGATGCGATATATCGATAGGCAGTAGAGTCTGTTTGATCTGACTTGAAGTTTGTTGCGAGTAGGGGCATATCATGTGGTTTATATAGAAAAAAGAAAATAAAAGAAAATACAAGAATACCTGCTCTATCATAGAGGCAGTCCAACTTTTCATACTAAGTTAGAAAACTAATTAACAAATAAATAATGGTAATATTACTTTGCAGCGTTAAAGTTAGTAGGCCAGCTCTGCGCACTGCAGACACAAATGAAGCTCAACCATGCATGTTCACTTGCTTTTGACTGCATATCGCACAGGCGTGCGGCCCGTTATATCCCTTCTTGGCTGCGCTTTACCGTTTGACAGATCACCTGGGCAGCGACTCGAATACAGATCACCTCAAGAATCTCACACCGCTCTTTTTTTGCGTCTTGGCATTGCACCCCTTTTGCGATCAGAGAGTTGTTGAGAAGCGCAGCGTGCAGAATGTGGATGTTGCCGTATTAACCGTAACAGAATGGCAAAAATAAGTAGTGGTTGCGTCGAGAGATGGCCTAGAACCACTTTGAAAACGCATGCAGGCGTTCACCCACACATACACAACCACACAATTTGGCATGGCGGCGAGAAAACGCAAAGTTCTTGTGGAAGCTGCCTCTGAAAGTCGACCTTGACCTGATGAACATTGCACTTGTCATACTTATTTTTTTTTTCCTTGCCTCTTTTGTCAAAGGGAGTTCACTAACGTCATACCAGATTCCTGTTCAATTGCTTCTCTTAGACTTTGGCAGAGTGTAACGGAGGATAACAGAGGCACTCGTACAACGGACGTTGCAATTCCACGTCTTTGCTGCCCACTGGAAAATTTGCTTATGAGTACAAGATACAGTTTATTTTGGGGCTAGAGTGGTTGTTTCTGTCACATGCGCCTGGATCTTGCCAAACGATGCAACTCTGGAAAGAAAAGAGAAAAGAAAAGTAACGAAAACCAAAATTAACCTTGGATAAGCAATACGGACGCACCTCAGGACAGCTTATTCGCTGAGGAGAGTATTAAATGCAGGGCGGCAAGGTCCATTCGGGCCCCCTGAGCATCCCGAGATCGCAATAGGGATGCCGGACCTGTGGTCCACAGCTTACCGCGTCACGGACCGTTATGGGCCTCTCCTGTTGATCACACCAACCAGAGGCCCACGTCCTTTAGCAGCTGTATATGCAGATAGAAAACGGATCCTTTTGGATATCGAGTGCGATGATACTTGTAGCTGTGGATTCCCAGGACGGCTTTTGCAGTGTCACGAAACCGAATAGATTGAATGCGTGGGGGGCAGCATGAACTGGCCATTAACATATGAGCTGCAGATGGTAGCGTCCTGAGAGCCTGTTCACCATCGCGATCAACTAATGCAATGCAAAATTCAGGAGGCCCTCGATCAGCGGGGTCGGAAATAACGGTGCTATCGAATTGGCTGGTCCTGGCCTTGGGGGGGTTTTTGGTGGCGTTGCTTGTGATGATGAGCTTTGTTTGGGTGGCGAATCATAAAGGACGGGGACGGCATCTGCGATAGACATCTTGGCATCGCAGGCTGCAAGAAGCAATTGCTCGAGATTGATTGGCAAGGCAGCGTCTGATATGAAAACTATACTGGGCTCGCAAAAAAAAAATATAAAAAAATAAATTCACTTTCCGACGATCATAAGGGAAAGACTCTTTTGGTTGGAATGATAATCTTGCTGCAATGCACCTCGCTTCGCGAGCTTGGCAGCATATCGGCTGCTTCCAGACCAGGCCATGTCCAGCAACCGGGTTATTATCTTAATCTGCCACGATTTCCTGCATGATTACCTGAGCTAATTGAAAATGGACTTCCTTTTGGAAAGCCACCCATTCACGAGATTCAAATCGGCATGGCATCGTTGGTGAGCGACCAGCAGATGGCTAGTGGCAAGCGTAGAGAGGGTCGGGCTGCCCTGGCCTTGGCAGCTGTATGTAGTTACTCGTGAGTATGACCAAGTGCTCTTTACGCAGCCCCTTTAGCAGCCTAAATTGGACAGCACATTGATCTTATGCATGCATGTCCTGTGGTATTGGTGATTGTGTCATGGGACGCGGTATAGGTTGTCGATCTAAAGAGGTTAGAATCCTAGGCTCCAAAGTCAAGCAAAGGATGAATGAAGGTTGCGGCACTGCAGGAAGAGGAAGGCTGACCCAGCTGCCTTATACTCTTAACCCGCCCAGGCATCATCAAAAGGCCTATTTGGAAAGAAAAAGACATAGGTTAGATGATGCATCATGCAAATGAGAGTTGCTTTCGATGATGCAGGCGAGGCAGCGCAAGTGACTTGTCCGCAAGAAAGATGATTACATTCAGCATCCACGGCCTCCTTGCTCTCGTCTCCGAAATCAGATCTTCATCTTTCCCTCCCAACAGAAAAACACTGTCAACGCCAGAAGCACTGCAATGAACCAGTCAGTCTCGGCAAGACTGTTGCGCGAAAACTAACCATACATTGGTTCTAATGGGTGCTGAATTGGTTGCTCCAGATGTCATGCTTGATTTTGCATTTGTTTTCCCCAACGTGGACTGTATAGCCTTTGTTATCCTCGCAACCCTTGATGCACTTTTGTGTCTGTTGCGGTCTGTTTGGTAACTGGAAGAACTGCCTTGATTTGGAAAGACCTAACCTGTCGTTTTATTTCTTTGTCCTTTTCTTTCTTTAGATGCTTGAGTAATAGAGAGAGAGAGAGAGAGAGAGAGAGAGAGAGAGAGAGAGAGAGAAAAGTCAACAAGCTCGTTTTACTAGCATTTACCATCACCTGGCCCCAGCCGGCGGTGCAGCCGCGTATCGTCGTCAATCGGCAGTAGTGGAGAAAAAGTGGACAAATGTTTACGTTAATTCAAGTTTCACGTTCAACAGCCTCTTTTTCACTCTATGCTCGGAAATCCATACTACGTTTGAGTCTTGACTTTTCTAGTCAGGCCGCCGAGCGGTTCAAAGTCTAAACCATCATTAGCAACCTATGTGTGCCGCGTCAAACAACCCCAAAAGACAAGCAAAACAAGGCGGATGACACTTACACGACCGACGGTTGCCTTTTGGCGTGCCAGAAAGAACAAGCCGAGCACTATGAGGCCGACGGCGACGACGGGAACCAGAACGCCGATGAGGATGGCCTCTGAGTCTCCCATTTTGGCAATGCTTTACGATTGTAGATGTGTACAGGTTTTCTGCAAGGGCGTGTTTTCTTTTAACTTGGGAATACTGGATTTTGTGCCCTAATGGCAGATTCTGCAAGAGCCATTCTTTTGAGCGGGGGTTCTTTTATACGGCTTTTGGTTGCCGACAGTGTCAGCAGTAATGTGACCAGATGTGATGCGGCGGGTTGTGTGAGTGAGTTCATGTCGGTGAATGATGCACTTGATTTAGAAATTCACCGGCGACAGGTACCCCTTCGATGCAGTCTCTCATCTCTCGACTACTTTTCAAACAAACTCAAACTTCACATGCTCCCAGCTGTGCCTTCGTTTTATCTCCACCCGGCCACCATCGCCTCCTTTGGCCGGCTTCGCACTCACCTCGAATATCCTCGCTGGCCGCATTTTGACATTGTCTTGCTTCAAGCCCACAATGTCAAAGCCAATCACCAGCGCGGCAACGAACCCCAAGATCTCCTCGTTGGCAAAGTTCCGCCCGGGACAGAGGTACGGCCCGCCGCCAAAGGGCACGTAGCCCAGCCCGCCCTTTGTCGACCTGATCTTGTGCTTGGACTGCGCCGCGAACCGATGCGGGTCGAACTCCTCCACGCCGCCGCCGCTGCCGTCGCTGCAAGACTCGGGCGCTGCTGCCGCTGCTGCCGACGACCAGAACGACGGCGCCCGATGCGTGATGCCGGCCGGCATGATGACCTGCACGCCCTTCTTGAGCAGGTACGCCCTCCCGTCTGGGCTCTGGTCCGCGGGGATTTCAATGTCGGCGTGCGTCGACCGCCAGCCTATCCACTGGCTCGACAGCCTCAGGGCCTCGCGGACGCAGTTGGCCAGCAGCGGGCAGCTGTGCTCCAGATCGGCCGTCTTTATGCGGACGAGCAGCTTTGCGTCTCGGACGCCGTCCTGCTGCTCCAGCACATGCAGCACTCCTTCCAGCTCCGCCCTCAACTCCGCCACCAGCCCCGGGCGGAGGTAGACGTTGGCCACGGTCCAGAACAGCGACGGGACGGTGTTGCTGGTGGCGCCGTGCATGGTGGTGATCTCGTGCGGGGCGAACTGGGCCGCGCTCAGCCCGGCCTCCCTCAGCAGGGCGGCGCGCTTCTGCACCACGTCGGCCGCGCCGTGCACCTCGTCCCCGGCGGCGTAGTAGTCCACCAGCGCCGCGTGCACCCTGTCCCGGGCCCGACAGCCCGCCGGCGCCAGGGCGCGCGCCACGGCCGAGGTGGGCGACAGCAGCAGCGTGCCGAGGCAGCGCTCAAAGGTCCACTGGTCGCGTATCAGCCCGGGCCCGCGCGTTCGGTAGGGGTTGCGGCGGCCGAAGAAGGCCTCGGCGGTCGCCATGCTCGCGAGGTCGCGCAGCCAGACGTACAGGCCCTGCGGCGTGGGGGTGGCGCGGGGCAGGGCGTTGAGCCGGGAGGCGAGGTAGGCGAAGGCGCGCCGCTCCATGCTGCGCATCGCGTCGCCGCCCAGCATGCTGCCCGCGGCCTGCATGTAGCGGCGCGAGACGTCCGGGCGGTCGAGCACCGCCATGACGCGCCGGTCGACGCCGAAGCCGGCCGGGACCGCCGCCGCCGGGTACGCGTCGTACTCGACGGCGCGGGACCGCACCACCGCGTGCTGCAGGTCCGGGTGGAACACGGCGTAGCACTTGACGGGGCCCAGGAAGAAGGTCGCGACGGGCTTGGTCGGGTGCGAGGCCCAGACGCGCTGGGCGTAGCCCGTGTGGCTGGTCAGCGCGCCGACGAGGTGCCCGATGTAGGGGATTCTGGGTCGGATCAGCGGCGGTTCGCGCGGGTCGAGCCCCGGGTTGCGGGAGGCGAGGTGTTGGAGCAGGAGGGTTGTGGCGAGGACGACCAGAGCGCTGGTGAGCAGGGCGATCTGGGCGGTTGCGAGCAGGTTGGGATCGAAGCCCGAGTGACCGGACACGGCGGTGGTTGTGACGGTGTTTGTTGCCATTTTCGTTTGCGTTGTGTGTCACTAACTATGCATGCAGGGCAAGCTGAGGTTTGATGGCGACTCGAACTGTAGGCATGTCTTTTTATGGGTTAGTTGGCTCGAGGTCTGATGTGGGTTGTATCTAGTAGACTAGAACCAACTGTGTTGGCTAGTCACGGAGAAGAGTGCTATTCCATCCCTAGGATTTCCCAGGTTAGTCAGACAGGCACAGGAATGGGTCGCCGTCACATCAAGACCCTGGCGGTGTGTTGGTATTGTTGTCCGCTTGATATTGTTCTTGTCACACTGGTGCGTGATATAACCGTACAACAACCAAAAAGAGTATGACATCCCTTGAGCCCTCATTAAAACAAAAGAAACAAGCTGCCGTCCTGATCAGCAACAAGCATGACAGATTCTTGGCACGTCGACATGTGACTGTTTTGTGCCGTGATCAAAGCCCTGTTCACCTCCTACTGCCATCATGACTATCCATCCTCTCGGAATGCCTCAGCGCACGCTTCGCCTCGTCTCCCTGGTGCAGATCTTTGAGATAACTCTTAAAGTCGCGCGAGAGCTCCACGACCGACCTGAGATGGTCGTGCTTGACCACGATCCTGCCCTCGGCATCCAGATCCGACTCGAACTCTGCAAGGGAAACGGCGGTTTGAAATGCTAGAAACACGAATCAGTTGGCCTCATTTCTTTTCCGCAGGCTGTCTCTCTCCCTCTCTCTCCAACTCACCATTTCGTATCTCCCGCCCGTTCCACTCCAGCTCCCGAATCTCCCTGCCCTCAATGTACTCCTGGGCGTTGAGGTTGAGACGTATGGTGTCACCGCGGTCACGCTCGAGCTTGGAGATGAAGGTCCGCCAGACCTTTTGGCGCTCCTCGTCCTTGAAGGGTGGGTAGCGCAGCTGTACGTGGATGCGCGAGATGAAGGCGTCGTCAAACGAGCCTACGCGGTTGGTGGTGAGAAATAGAATGCCGCGGTAGAACTCGAGGGCGCGGAGGAAACCTTGATGTCGTGGCCGCTTTTGTGTAAGAAACGAAAACAGCTT
>NC_043741.1:439908-600626 GCF_004337985.1 Pyricularia pennisetigena
GGAAAAAAAAAAAAAAAAAAAAAAAAAAAAAAAAAAAAAAACCATGTACATGATGCAAATACTCACATTTGTGAATCCCTAGGCCGACGCCGATAGCCGTGTATCGCAAGCCCAGGGAGCCTCCGTGTCCATCACACAGGCCGCCATCGCCGTGGTGGCATCCGTTTTGGGCTCGGCTCTCATAACGCTTCTGGCGCTCTGGCTTCTCATGCGGTACCGGCGCAAGAAGAAGTTGGAGAAGCTAGCCGAGGAGGAGGAAAAGGAGCAGATAGCGCTGGCTGCGGAGAAGCAGCGCCTGGCGGCCGAGGAGGCCAGGAGACGCGGGCTGGAGCGCGGGGCGGCGGCCATGCTGATGCACTCCCGGCAACGGAACAGCGGGTCGTTCCAGTCGCGGAACAGGCCGGGGAGTGCCGGCGTAGGTGGGGCGAACCGCAACTCTGTTGGGTCGCGCAGGAGCAGCGTGGTTGGGCAGCGTGGCCAGGGGCCCGGAAGTGGCCTCGGCGCCCCCGCGAATAGGCCCCAGTCCGGGTCGACCATGGCCAGCAGCAGCAGTCACACGTACGTGAGCGACCATCCGATCAGCTATCCCAGGGGGGTTGCAATGCCCGGGCCGCCGGGTGCTCGGAACAGAGACTCGCTCAACAGCGAACACGGCATGGTTGGCTATGCGATGAGCACGACAAGTGATCACACGTCGTCGAGGCCCGTCACGGCTGAAATGCCGGCCGCGTCGGGCACCGGACGTTTCAATCTTGCCTTGGGGTCGCACCCCGTGGGCGGTACGCCATCGTCGAACACGGATCTGAACCGGTCGTTGTCCCATAGTTCAGGCCCAGTCTCGGACAGGAGTCGCCCTACTTCCAGGGCGCCATTCTTCCAGCAGCGACTTGGGAGGTTGGAAGAGGAGCAAGACCTGCCCAGAACCAGCCTGGACCGACAGCGCACCAGTCTGGACCGACAACGAGCCAGCCCGACCATGTTGCGGGGAGCTGGGGATGAAACGGCGGCGACGGGGTCGGGAAGGGTGGCGGATACTTCCAGCAGCGAAACTGCGGTGGATGTGGGGGCAGAAAGGAACAGAGGAGATGAGGATGAGGCGGACCAAGCAGGACAAGAGCGACGGGTTGATGCACAAGGGTAGAAAGGAAATGAGCTGTGAACCTTTCCCAGGTAGGCCACACAACAAATATGACAGTGAATAATGCAAATCAATATTACTGAAGCGACACATTGATGAAGATTGATGTGATCATCATGTTGAGGCAAGACAGGTCGACCAACAAGAACACAGGCATCCAGAGACGAACCCAAAACGCGCCGATCCTTCGGGGATTGGCGAACGCGAAAATCATTCCCAATAAGGAAAACCGAAGTGGGCGTGACGGTGAGTAGGGTTTCAGAGACACGGGCGGAATGCAAGGGAGGAAGCAAACAAGCACAGAGAACATGGAGATTTGCTTGGCATTTTACGTTTACTTTGGCAAGTTCTTGGAAGTTGAACAAGTTTTGATTGCTGTTGGCTGCTTTTTAGAAGTCAACTCGATTCAATTGTGTGAGGTTTGGTGATGATTACCCACACTCGAGAAAAGAGACGACAAAAAAAAAAAGTTGCGCAACACTTTACATCGTCACCACAACCGAACCAAAGACCTCATAGACACAAATATCAAACCGCCTGGGTCGAAAAGCACCCGAGAATCATGGCGAAAGAATAAATTTCCGATTTCCCGCATCACTACCATTTTCAAACTGCCATTTCTCAATCGAGCCAAGCCAAGCCAAGCCAAGCCAAGCCGGATTCCCTCCCGGCATCTAATCGGATGCTCCACAACATCATGCACAATCTGCCAATCCCCATCTGTCGCCCATCCTGACCAACTCCTCCCGGCAACACACGGTCGCATCGCCAAGCCGTCCATCAAACAGGTCAACGTCTCGGCCATGTTTGCGGGCCCGGCTCATGGACCGACTCCTCCGCACCGCCAAGCAAAGCTCCGGCGACACGGAGTGGTGAACATTGGCCTCCCGAAAAGCCCACACGGCATTTCCTTCAGTCCATCTTTGCCATGCTCTCTCTCGCCTCTACATCCTAGTCGCCGTGCCTGTCGATCGTCCCCATTCGGCCAGTATGGGACGAACACCCCTCCCGAGCCCCTGTTCCAAATGAGATGTTTGCTCCCGGCTACTTGGCCATGATTTGCGCGCTGCCAACTCCGCACTTGATGCTTCTAGGCCTCCCGTCAGTGTCACGGCCCCTGAGAGCGCTTGGAGCTGCCACGAGAGAGAGAGAGCGTCATGGCATCTGGGTGTTTCCTCTAGTCTCGGGCCCACCTGATCATGTCACCTGTCTCTTGATGGCGGATTGATCTGCACCTCGTGAGCCGGGCTAACATGAGTATAAAAGCTCCATGGCGTCTTTCTGTTCCCATCATTTCGTCTCTGGAGAAGCATCCAATCTAAGCCTTTCGCTGTTCACTACCAACCTTTTCATTCTTTGAGTTGATCTCAGTCGTTATTTGACACCATTTACAAAGTTCTGTGAACTTTCTTCGTTTCTCTTCAGCCTTTTTAATACCCTTTTTATATTTTATTTTTACTCTTTACAACCGTCAATATGCGCGCCGGAATTGTTGCTCTCCTCCTGACCGCGGCCACTGCCGTTGCTGCCACTCCAGTTCCGCAAAACGGCCAACATCAAATCGCTGTCCGCCAGAGCCAGGGCAACAACAAGGGCAATAACCAAGCCAATAAGCAAGGCAACCAGCAGGGCAACCAGCAGGGCAACCAGCAGGGCAACCAGCAGGGCAACCAGCAGGGCAACCAGCAGGGCAACCAGCAGGGCAACAACCAAGATAACAACGTAGATAATAACCAAGGCGACGCCAACAACCAAGGCAACGCCAACAACCAAGGCAACGCCAACAACCAAGGCAACGCCAACAACCAAGGCAACGCCAACAACCAAGGCAACGCCAACAACCAAGGCAACGGTAACAACCAAGGCAACGGTAACAACCAAGGTAACGGCAACGCCGGTGGTGCCGCAGACTTTGGCAGCTGCGTTCCCACCATCTCCTTCGAGCTGGGCCGTGCCAACAGGAAAGCCGACGAGGGCACCTTCTTGCCTCTCGACCCGGCCATCCTCCGGGGACAGTCGGACGCCCTGAACCCCAACATCATCACCAACCGCGTCTGCGACCAGCTCGGCGCCCAGACCTGCGGCGCCAACCAGGCCGCCGTCGACCTGTGCCTCGACGCCAAGGCCCAGGTCGCCGCCGCCGGCACCAAGGACGCCACGACCGCGGATCTGTTCAACGGCCTGCTGGGTTTCTAGGCTGCAGGTTGTTGAAAAGCTGGTGATTACTTGCTGGCTTCGTCTGTTGCGGTCCCATAATTCATAAAAGAAAAGAGGAAAAAGAGAAAAAAAAAAAACGAAGAACAAAAACACCAAAAATTAACACCAACAACCATCGCAATGGATGCTCGTCGTCCTACGCTTCATGTTGGAGTTGGCCGGGTTCGAACCGACGACCCCATGCAGCCTGCACGTCGCCGAGCCGTCGTTGAGACCGGAAACGTGTTCAGATCATGACAGGCTCGATGCAAAGCATATGCGCTACCACTGCGCTACAACCCCATATAGACGCTTGGATGACATTCCAGGATCATCGTGAGATTATGAGCAAAGTGTCTAGCTCGAAACGGTGCGTGTATGTGGGGGTGGTTGGGAATCTAGGGCTCCTAGGCTTGGCGAAGAGGCTGCTTACTTAGTCAGGTAACGAATGAATGAAACGACACTTCTCTCTTTTTTTTTTTCAATCATTTGACCATGAACGACCCCCATCTGCTCTATCGAACTAATCTGTCTCATTTGTCTTGTGAATGGCTTAACGACGTGGTACTTGCGCAGAACATGGGGGGCTATGTCTTGTCGGTTCCTTTGGTGACGAATGACCCAGACAGCTCACCCATTCTTAGAAATATCACCTCACCCTTGGCGCCCACCATCGCCTGCACATTGTGGTTCCCGCCGAGGTACTCGTGGGGGGGAATGAAAAAAATGCTTCCGCCGCAGAGATTTGGCCCCGTACGCGAGGTGGTGCAGATCCACCGTCCGGACCCACAGCTGCGGGCCCAGGTAGGCGGCCTTGCCGTTCCACACGCCGAGGAAACATGCGGATCTGGTGCGGCCGGAGGTGTTGCAGCACGCGGAAAGAGTCTGACCAGCTGCCGGCAGATTCCCGGTGGCCCAGGGGCGGTAGCGGGTCGCTGGGCGAGGGCAACGAGGTGAATGGCGATTGGGGCGGCGCCTGACCGTCGGGGACGGCGGCGGACGCGCCTGTGGGACTAGCTTGTCCGGTCAGCGGTGCCGGATTTTTTTTTTCCTCGAAAATAACTAGCTGCGCTGTCGCTTTGACGCCGATATATTCGACGATGACGTAACCTGTACTTGGATCCGTAAGGACACTTCGAAATGCGTCAGCTCCTATTGTTGCTTTGTGCAGTAGAGGCGCTGTCGTCGGTATCCGAACGCTTCAGCTCTCCCCTGGGTCGGTTACCAGGCCCAAGGCCTACTCTGATATCATCCTCACTGTTTTTCTTTGGGCGAATGAATGTTTCTATCGGCTTATCGACAAGCTTGAACTGATCTTGGTTGTCGTCGGCCGGGGTGAATCGCCAGCATAGGTCCACAGGAGAAGCCCCTGAAGACGTGAGCTCCATGGCCTCGTCTACTCTCGTGATCCATATCTGGATGATTTCGACCGAGTTGAATGAAACCTCAGTGACTTCTTCGCCGCGCTAGAGCGTAAAGAATTCATTGTAAATAGTGACGCTGAATATTCTCATTATTCCCGAGGACTTTCTAATGGCCACAAATTTGGCACCAACGGCTATCGCGGACGACGTGCTTAGGTGTGGTCAATATACGAGATGCCATCAAACCAAAACTCGTCACTCAACCCTACCACTCGCAAATCAGAGGCCGGCGTCGAGTAGTACTGCCGTCGAATGCAAGAAGTTGTAGGGCAGACGACCGGAAGCAAGGTGATCATGCTCTCCGGCACAAGCAGAAGATCATGTCCAAACTTTGCCACGATCCGGATCAGATCAATGCCCCAGTTCTGTACAAGGTTGTGCTCGGGTCGATAGTTGACAAGATGCACCGAGAAGTTGGTAGTAGCGTAAGCCGCAAACGCCGACGTCCTTTCCAGCAGAGTCACCTTCCTTTTGGACGTCTTGTTGCCACGCGTCGGCTGCATCTCCTTCCCTGCCAAGTACTTCAAACACACTTTGGCTAGCCCAAGGTGTCCTTCCAGAACTATCGTGCATTTTGCCATTCCGTAAACGCCCCGCAGCGCTACATGCGAAGCGCAATTGCCGTTTGTCTAAACTCGATGATGTGGACAGCCGTGGAGCAGGGTGACGGGCCTAACCCTGTTGCTGGGTTTGCAGCGGCCGTTTGTATATAAAATCTGCCTTGGAAGTTGTTTGGGCTATGATCTTTCGATCAATAACTATACAACCAGATATGGAAAACTTTGGTGGAATGCATTCGGCTGGGAATGAAACACTCGTTTTTTTTTTTTTTTTTTTTTAAAAAAAAAAAAAAAAAAAAAAAAAAAAAAAAAAAAAAAAAAAAAAAAACGTAGTCTCCCATATACGTACGAGCTTTGCAAATGATATATTCAAGGCCATTGTCGGCAGGAAAAATCGAAAATTCGGCTTTTAACTAATTTGGGGATGGAACAACAAAAGGAAAAAAAGAAATCCGACAAACCGTTCCCCATCATGCCGCGCTGGATCGAAATAGCGATCCGGGCCTTGTACCTTTTCAGAAACCTGGTTTTGAATTTGGTATCTGCGATGGCGGGATATCGAATTTGCCGTATTTAAAACTTTAATAAAGTGCTCTGGCTACTATCACCACCAACGCCATTACCACCATTACCACCACTACCAAATGGCTTAGCTTGAACATTGGCGGTTTGGGTCCACGTGTTAGCGGTTAAGGCTTGGCTGTTAGGTGGCTAGAGTTTGGTGTTAGCGTTCAGGGACTCAGGTTTGTTTATTTGTAATGTGAACGAAAAAAAAAGTCGCAATACGTAGATTTGGGATATTGGCATTGGGTGGGTTGAAAACGGGTGCTGAGTACTGGATTATGGGTGACAATAATAAAGTAACATATGTACCGGAATATATCGAATATATGTTTAACTTTGAGGTTTACATACGCTTAAAGTTTTGTCCCTTGAAATTCAAAGTTTCCTGTGACGTACCAGGCCTTTTGATAGACAACCTTGCTACTCAGGCGGGATGCGGCCATCCGGATATGTGTTGCGTGTGCAACAGACTGCCCTCGGTCAACTACGCTCCCTTTGAATACCTCAATGAGCAGTCGCCACGTGAGGTCCGCAGGTTTAATATCCTTCTATTTGGTAATATTTCTGAAACCAGTCGATGCATCAATATTCGCGAAAAAAGACTTTTTTTTACCAAGACTGGTAGAACAAGCTTTGTGGGCATGTCCAAATCTAATTCTTCTGTTTTGATAATTACCCTGCAATTCTCCAATGCTAAATATTGAGCCCATTGGCGCACGAATCCCCTAAATGTTTGAATACGCCTATATTGGGCCGGACAACAAAGAATGCACCGTTAGGTGGGATTGTAAACATGGTTTTGTTTAAGTGTTACACTTTTTCAAATGTTGCGGCTACACCAAGATTACTGCTAGTGGTGCCAAACATGTACTTGGCCGTTCGAAAAAATTGCTCAATACTGTTACTGAAAATTAGTAAAACACACCGGGGAAATCTTTGTTCCAAAATAATAAACTGAAAAATGTAACATAAATGGACAGCTGACGCCCTCAATGCTCAAGATATACCGTCGTTTAAAACCTTGTTAAAAAGTAATCGCAAAATATAATGCAACACCAAAATAGGCTGCGGCCATTTCAAAATACCGGATGCCAGTTACGCTAAAGCTGTTTTTGTTACGTTTTGTCACCCGATTGCCGATGCGCTGATTCCCATTTCAACTGGTTCAAAGCCGGTCTCGTCGCCCTTGCCATCTTGCTGTTAGTGCACTTAGGGACCGAATCGTCTTGACAAGGCACTTCTGCTTGCATTGCTAACTGCTAAAAATGTAATGTTTATAAATCCCGAATCCAGCTTGTCGAAATACGCGACGGAAGATGGAAAGTGACGCACACGAACGTACACGTGCAGTCTGCATAAGTGGTAGGAGAACCATGTATTCAGGTAGGGTGCGCTATCTAGGTTAACGAGCGTGGCAGCGCTTATATGGTATGCACAGCGCTGACTAAGCTCCTCTGGTTATATGATGCCAAGATCTATTTACTGCAACACACCCCCCAATTAACTTTGCGTAAATAAACAAAATCAACTGTTTATATACCCTATATACGGCCCTTTAAACCAAAATCTGTATTTGTATATATTTATTGACGTAAATAAAAGAAATTTATAATATTCATGCGCGGTAGCGGTGCAACGCGCGCCGCAAACGGGTTTTGCCATTACATTTAGCCTTTCCTATTATATTTAACGCAGGCGGTAGACCTTTTATAATAGCGACAAATCCGTGAAATTATACCCTTTATTGTGTAAATAGCGATAATAATTGGTAATAAAACTGGTAAACTGTTAACAATATGGGTTGCTAACAGGGGTTTAGGCATTAGCCTAGGTGCGGCGGGGTGCTAGTTGCGCTATAAAAGCCTGTAATTACAGGGCTTAAATACACTAAATTGTTTACTAATGTGGTTCACTAATTTTGGGATTAGAAATTTAAATTTATTGGTGGGGGAAATTTTGCTTTATTTCCCTTATATATTCTCGGACATCGAAATGGGGGTCCGCACGCCAAAAAACGTTCCGGTGCCGCACACGATTTTTCGAAAAACAATTAAATATAGGTTTTAAAACAGACATTTTTATCGTTATATAAACCATTTTTGGGTTCGCACTAATTTGCTAATTTGATAAAATTATTAACCTGATATAGAGCAATTAACTTGAAAATATAGGGTTAATGTTAAACCCGGTACAGGGTAAACCCCATTTGCTAACCCTTTAAATCGCAATTCCTATGACACAAAATATAACGGAAAATCTAACAACCTCGATAGCCCCAATTCGGCACTATTTATTGTAACTTATATACAAATAAACATGGACCCATTACTTGCTAAATAACGCATGTAATTAACACCCCCTTTCTTTCGCTACTAATTATATAAAGTCGGAAAAGAAAAATATATACAAAAAAAATAAAACCCCCCAAAAAAACCCCTTTATTTCCCAACCCGACTCGAACTCCCGATATAAACCCCCTGGATAACTAAGCCTTTTGCACCGACCCATAACCCCCGAAATGGACAAACCCCCGAATTGGAAAAAAACCCCCAAAATTGTAGCAACCCCCGGATTCCAACCCCCGATTTGCATAATATTAACCCACGGAATTAATTATTAAACCAGCTAACTAACTTGCTTATTTGTTGGTAATAATCCAAATTAAATATATTATATAGGGTATTTCGAATGCGTAAATCGCCCAAAACACGAGCTTTTTCAATTTTAATTCAATTTTGGGTATAAGGTCGGTATAAACTATTTATTAATCAATTCATGCAGGGTAAATTTGGGTTTTACGGCCGGTATAAGGCTGATAAAATCCAGTATTTGCAAACAAAAAAATATAATTGGTTATAATTAGCTAACGGGATTAATTAAACGCCTTCAAATTAAGTAGGTAAAAGTTAAGCTTTTCGGGGTTTAAACCCTATAAACTTTAAGAAAACTTTGTGAATTGGAAGCGTTAAAGGTTGTGTTAAATTATTAGCGGGTATTTATTTGGATTCCGGGTATTTTAAGGTTATTAATCCTTTTATAACTAATTCCCATACGTAGTGAGATTTTAATAATGTATATTTAGTACATTAATGGTACGGAAAGTTATGTGCGTTGGTTATAAAACCTATATTATTTCCAAATATTGCAATAAAACCTTTTATAGGTAATCCAATTTTTATAAATAGGTTTTTTAACCATTGTATTTTACGCAGGGCTTCCGTTAAGGGATTGGTTTTGGTTTTTGGAGTGTTTAAAGCTAAAATATTAGCTTTTTTACATTTCCTTGTTATAAGGCCCCCAAATAAGGTATATAAATATCCGTAAATGGATTTTCAATTTTCCTTAGCCCCGACAAAATTGCTATTACTAAAGCCCAGATATTTAAGGCCTTTAAAAACCCCTATTCAAAATTTAAGTGGTAATTCGGTTTTAAATACTTTATTTCCGTAATAAATAAATAAGGATTTAATATCCGCTAATTAATATAATAAACTTTTAACTGCCGTTAATTGGATTATAATAATTTTTATTAAAAGTCGTAAAAACCACTAAACCGCAAAACCAATAGTTGGGCGCGTTAAAAGCATTATATACATAAAGGTGCCGATAATATGTTATAATAATTTAACTTCCAGCGCATTAACAGGTTTACCCCCGCTATATTTTAGCATACCCAGTTGTAAGAAAACAAATATAGGTTTGCAATTAACTAATCCGAACGTTATTAGTATTTCCTCTATATATTAATTTTAATAGTGATAAAATGGGCGCTTAAACCTATATTTTATCATTTAAACGCTTAAAAAATAGGTTGCAGGGCCCCTGTTTTCCAACGCGTATACTTTATTAAGACGGGCTTTGAATTTTTAAATATATTGTAATTTAGGACCTATTAGCAGGTAATCGTTTACAAAAGTAACGATAGAATGCTTAGATTTAACGTTATAAAAAACAGCGGGATTAAAAAGTAACGGTTTAAACCTTTTTTAAAAAGTAGGGTTTTTAGCTTGTTTTACCATCTTCTTAGACCCTGTTTCAAACCCTATAACGCTTTTTCCTACTAAATAACCTATAATTTTTTCGGATTATAGCCCATTTCCACTAAGACTTTAGCGGTGGTAAAGCTATAGAACTTAGCCCATTCGTTAAAACCGTTTAAAATTTGCAAATAAATATTTACGCCGGTAAGGTTACTATTTAAAAACGCACCGATAATATCGATTTGTTTTATTTCCCAATTTTGTGCATCAATTATAGTAAAAAGTATATGCCAGGTAACTGGTATATTAATATTAGTAGAAATTTTGAAGTAATCCAGGCCTTTAACCTGTAAAAAACTCCTAATAACTGTTATAGGGTAAGCCAGCGGCCTAGGGACCGTTAAATATCCTTATTGGTATTATTACTAACACTGGGGGGAAAAGGGAAGGAAAAAGTGTGTGTCCGGGTCGTGGTAATATCTTTCCCTTTATATATTATCCCTAACCCGCTTTTGTATTTTGTTACGTAATACGTGCTTTAGGTACGAATCCATAAAATAACCCGTATTCGCCCGTTTTTTATTAAATATAATCCCCATTTTAAAATATAAGGATAATATAATAGGCGCGTACCCTTTTCCTGGTCTTTATCCCGTTATCGTCGCGGTTCCAATATAATATATTTTGGGCGTCGGTACCTATTATAACCCACCCGTCCATTATTTTGGACGGTGTAAATCCGTAATCGAGTTTTACCCGTTTATTTTTAGCCGCGGTTATATCGCGGGTTTTTATTTTATTTTCCATTCGCGGGCGGTTATCGCGGTTTATTTTCCTTTTACTTTGGGCGGTATAAATCCGTAATCGGGTTTTATTTTTTTATTTTTAATTGTAATTATATCGCGGTTTTTTTTATCGTACCTGCCGTTTGCGGGTAGTTATTGCGGTTTACTTTCCTTTCATTTTGGGCGGTATAAATTTATTTATTTATCAATACAATTTATTTCCCGTGGAAATTACGGTTTTTATTTTTCGTATTTTTCCCGCGTTACTGTCCTGGTCCCCTTTATTATCCAATTTTTTTTCGACCAAAATTTTTTTTATACTTTTATTTTTTTTTCGTCCCCGTTTCCTCTTTTTTTCACCATTTTATCGTTTTTTCCCGTTTTTCCATCGCCCCGTTTTCCGTTCGTACTATTTTTATTTCGTCCATTTTTTTTTATTCGTTCCTATTTATCGTTCGTATTATTATTTATCGTTATTAACCCGCCGTTATTATATCCCCGGTTTTTATTTCTTTAAGCGCGTCGCAAATAACGTTTGGATAAATTAATACCGGTGGTAAAAATGGCCGGTTTTTTTTACCGCGGTGGATAATTATTTTCGTCGTTTAACGACGATAATCGCCCATTTGTAAATTATACTAATTAAATACCGATTAAATAATATCGTTAACTTATATTTTAAACGTTTTCGTCGCGTTATCGGTACCGCAAAATTCCAAAATAATTTAAATAACGACGAATATACCGTTCCGGAAAATATATTTATTTTTTGCGTTTTTTGCGTAAAAACGTTTAAAATAAATGGGGTTTAGGAGTATGGTCCTGCCCCCGACGGTATTGGTTACCAGCAATATTATAATATTAAAAAGTCGTATTATTATTACAGCGAAACCGCCAACGTTTTAAACCCCGTTTTTCGCCGCCGTTTGCGAAAATTAAAAATTACGACCTATAATGGTCGTTAAATCCTTTAACCCTTATTTAAGGGTATTATCATGGACGGTAAAAAGATTTTTGGTAAAAATATTGTTTTATTTCGAAATCTTTTTACCGCGTATACCAACTGGGTCCGCGTTTACCAGGACGTATAAAATAAAATGGTTAATTCCGGGGCCGCGACGATTTTTACCAAAATTATTATTTTTGCTATTATATCCAATATTCCCTCCCGTAACGGTGGTAATTGTAACCGTTAATTAGTACAGATTTTCGTACGCGGTTTTATTTACCTGGAAATGCGTTTCGCTTTGTTGGTATATAATTATTTCGATAATATTATTAATTTTTAAATTTTTTAGGAACGTAATACGTCGCGTTATAAAGAAACCTGTAAAAAACGTGCCAAAATAATGACATTTTCGCTGTTTTAAATACCGTTTTAGCCCCGTCCCTCGCTGTTTTTATACGCTAATTTTGTCCCGCGTATTCCCCGTATTTTTTCGTTTTTATTATTACCACGTTTCGTCGTCGTTTCGAAATTCCTTTTTCGCGTTACCTAATCGTCCTTTATTCCGTTCGTATTTCGACCCGGTATATATTTTGTTTTTCGCGCCCCCGCGCCTTTACTTCGTCGCGTTTTCGTGTTTTTAGCCATAATATAGGCAAAAACCCGTTTTTTGGAAGGTTCCGTCATAAATCTTTTTTAATCGAAAATATTATACGTCGTCGTACCGTTTTATTGCGGGAAATTAACCAATTCGTTAAATAATAGGAATTTTTAATTTCCGAAAACGACGCGGAAAATAATAAAATAAAAAAGGAAAATATTCAAATGGGGGAAGGAAATAAAGAAAAAGGAAATTTGAATAATAAATCGGAAACGTATAATTCGGTTTTTGATTAATATTTTATCGTTGGGTAAGATTATCGTTTCGCATTATATACGTTAGTTTAATTTAGGGATTGGGTGGGTGGGATACGGCCACGCTATCCTAAAAATGGGCGCGGTTTGCGTGGTCGTCGGTTTTTTTTTACTATTTTTCGCCCCGGGAAAGGGTTTAATTTTGCGTATTTTTTTACCATACAATTACTTAAATTATTATTTATTTTGGGTCTACCGCGTCGTTCTTTTACCGGGGAATTACCGGTCTTTTTATCAATTATAGCAAGTTTTTGGTCCGGTTGGATATATAATTGTTGGCGTCGTTTCGATATTCGGTAATTATTCGTTTGGGCTGGTTCTTATATTGTTTCGAATTCGTCCAATACCCGTATATCTCCCACCGTTACCAGGTCCTCCCACGTAAATTCGTCGTATTTTTCCCATTGTACCAAAATTTTGCGTTTACGCCCTTTTCCCATTGCGTTTTTCGCGGTTAAGATTTTTTTTATTACCTATTTTTCCGCGGTTTCGTTATTTAAATTCAATAGGATTAATAACGGGCCGGGTTTAATATCGGTACGTATTTGGGACGGTAATAAATCGTCCGCGGCCTTTTTAATTAATTTTACGTAAAAGTTGGGGTGGACTTTTTTCGGGACGTTTAACGTAACCGTTAATAGTATAAAAGTCGTTACAATTATATATTTATTCGTTATAAAATCAATTTTCTACTCGGACGGTTAATTTTAACGTTTCGTAGGTTAAGGAAAATTTTATCCTTTATTTTTAAACGTCCCGCTGGTTTCCGTATTTTATTTGCGTTTTTTCTTTAACGCTATTATATATAAATTATGGCGGCGTGGGCCACGTCCGTACCGTTTTGAAAATATTATAAAACCAAATTCGCGCGGCTTTTGGGCGTGGAGCCCGGCCTTTTATTTGTTTATATTACCGCGACCGCGTTAAGTTTTTAATTTAATAATAATTTATTGAAATTAATTCCCGTAATTAACGAATTTTACTATTTAACGTTAATTAAACGGCGGGTAAATATCCGGACCAATTTAATTGGTTGAATACGACGAAAATTTTTAAATAATATTATATGTCCTAATTAATACGTTCCGTACCCCCATCCGTTTTTAAATGGTAAAACGTTGATAATAATTATAAAGTTCCTATTTATCGGTACAATTCCGACTAAAAACCTTTTACCTAATTTAACCCCCGGTCCAATATAATCGCGTTAAAAAAAACCTTAAACCTGTGAACATGGCTAGCGCAGGGCTAATTATATTAGCTACCCTGCATTATTTTATAACGGCTAGCACGGGCTAATTTTATTAGTCACCCTGCATCGAATAAATAAATAAATAACAAATAAAACGTATACGCGTTCATACACACAAAGCTTTATATATTACGTCTTTGTTCACAGTTTCAACAACAAAACAAATAGGTCATATTTAATCTAGCTTAGTGGTATAATGCATGTACCATAATCTATATCATATATACGTTGAAGTGCGTGGGTTCGAATCCCGTTATGGTCGCAGATTTTCTGTGCATGCATAAGCACAATAGGCCGTTAGGCTCAATAGGCCGTTGGGCTCAATAGGTCGGCAGGTCAATCACATGAATAAGGCCAGATCATGTGACGTGACCCCGCATTCCGGACATCCGGATCGAAGATCTGCACCTACGGATTCGAGCACGTAATTCATAACTTAGCCTTAGATTCATCACCTTCAACAACCTTTATCGATTCAACGATTCAACGAATCTATTGTGTAATAACAATATATCATCTCTATTACCCGCTAGCAGACGGTTATCTGCCATTTCAACGTTCCATTAGCCATATACGTGATCCACCTTTCCCCGCGTTCAAGATTAAGCTTATTTTATTTCGTAACCTCCTTACAGGTTATGAGCCCGGATTAGCTTATACCAACGAGATCGATACCAATACCATCAAATCCATCGACTATTCTTCAGCCCGATCTCGGATTAACCCGAGCTTGATACCATTCGATAGCTTTATTCACGCTCTATCTAACGGTATAAGTGCCGAAACCGGAATCGCACGCGCCGTCGAAAAAACCCGACCGTTATACTGCACCCTCCTATACCTACCTATATACTTCAACAAACACTCGCCTATATCTTCACCGCTATTCGACCTATCGATACGAGACCTATACCATCCGAAAGCTCCTTTTGAAACCCATTCAACCAAATAACCCTTTCGACCCTAACCCCGACCGTTACCGAAATACAATATAAATAAAAAACCTTTTATTCAAAATGGCTACCTTCGACAAAATCCCAATAGTAACCCTTAAAGGCACCGAGAATTACGTTACTTGGGCTATTCGTGCTTAAGCGGCCTTGGAAATGAAAGGATTCGCATATACCCTAGAGCAAAAGGAGGGAGTTATTATTAGCTTCGATGTTAATAATAATATGGAACCCACTGGTATCCCCAATAGTATCCGAAGTGGTAGTAATACCCTTAAACCTTTGGATTATAAAAAGAAAAATACGCAAGTTTTAACCATTATAAAATTGTTGTGCGATAATAAACCTTTTTTATATATAAAAGAATGCACTTTTGCGTACGAAGCCTGGAATAAACAAAAAATCTATATAATCCCGAAGGTTTTACTTCGGATTACCTGTTATTAAAAGAGTTTTTCTCGGCCGTACCAGAATTATTTGATAATATCGAGGTTTATTTAAATAAAATAGAAAAGTTATATTTAACTTTGAAATTTAAACGTTTAATTACCCAAAATAAGGTTATTATAGCCTGGGTTTTAAACAATTTAAATGAAAATTGGACCTCTTTTACACAAAATATTATCCAAATTTTACGGAATAATTCAGATAAATATACGGTAAACTTATTGTTTGCCAATATTTTAAATGAATTCCGTGGTAAGGATAATATAAATAAAACAGCAATGGTTATACGTAACCAAAAATTTAATAACCAAAGGGTTAAAAAATCCAATTGGAAAAATAAAAACAAGCCTTTACGGTGTACACATTGTGAATTAAACGGCCATATTGTTTTTGATTATAGATTTTTACACCCTGAAAAGGCTCCCAGTGGCTGGAAGCTAATAAATAATAAAAAGGGAGATCGCTACAAAAAACAGGTCGATTTTGTTAATATTATCAATAAATCTCCACTTTGGAGAGATAATAATAGTCGATCCAAAACCGTATCGTTGGAAGAAATTTTAACCCCTGGCGAGGTTGAAGATTTGGTATATTATATACCTATTTATAACTATAAATACCTTTATAAGGGATATAAAGCTAATAAATTAATTTCAGGGAAGCGTGGAAATGGATTTAATATAAAATACTGTTTTACAACGTTTGTACTTCATTTAATTTATTTTAACTTTAATCCATATATTGTATTGCACACTATTATAAAATCCTCCAATTTTATTTTAAACAGTGCAGCAACAATTCATACATATTGCAATATACAATATTTAACAAACGTAAAATATATAAATACGACTGTTAAATGGGGTAATGCTTCCCTTTTAAATATAAATAAAATGGGAACTATAAAAGTTAAGTTCAACGATATAGGTATAATAGAAACCATAAATAACGTGTACTATGTACCATAATTTGGGTTAAATATACTCTTTATTGCACAATTACATAACTATATTATAACCTTTATAAATAATAAAGTAATAGTGATATATAAAGAATATAAACATAAAATAACAGAAGGTTATAAAAATAATGGGCTATATATTCTACCTACCCAAATTGTGGAAAATAATTGTATATTACATGCGGAAGAAGAGTCGAATAATAACGATATTTTTTCCAATGCAATATATAAATTACGCGTTAAATATGGGCATATAGGGTTAACATCCCTATTGCAGTTCATAAAAATAAATAAAATAAAGATATCCAAAGACGATATATATAATTATAATAAATATACGTGTGAGATTTGCTTAACTGCAAAATCCAATCGGAAAATAAACAGGATTTCTGCAAATATTATAAATTATAATATATTAGACAGAGTCCATTCCGATTGAGGTGGACCCACAAATCCACCCACGTATAATTATTATAAATATTACGTAACGTTTTTGGATAAAGAATCACGTTATTCACGTGTTGTATTGTTAAAAACAAAGGCTGATGCCCTAAAGGTATTTAATATATATAAAAAACAAATGGATAATGATACCGTTAATATAAATGGTAAAAAAACAATAAAAAAGTTCTTTACCAATAATGGAGGCGAATATATAAGTAACCAATTTAAAATTGCGTTATAGAATAACGGTATTATACACCATTTTACGCCTGTATATACAAAAGAGCCAAATGGGTTAATAGAACGTATAAATTTAACCCTATTTAATAAGGTCAGGGCTATGCTATTTAATAGCAAAGCACCTAACTATTTATGGGGTGAAGTTTTATTAACCGCTGTATACCTATATAATAACACCCCACATACGGCTTGAAATATGCAAACGCCAGCCAATATATTTCACAACATAAGTGAAAATAATATAAATAATAATGCAATTCGCGTAAATAACTATATACAACCTTGGGGATATATTATTTACTATAACGATAACCATAATAAAAAAAAGCTTGAACCTCGAAATCAAATTGGTATTTTAGTAGGTTTTACACCTAATATAAAAATATATAAAACATGGGACCCATATAAAAGGAAATGTCTCCTGGTCAGGGATATTACCTTTATAACGGATAAATTTTATCCACATATAAACGAAAATACCAATATAAATAATAATAATATAAACGAGGTCGAATTCTCTTTACCAGATTTCGAGGTAAGTCCAGTAAATAATACAAATATAAATAAAAATACTAACGTTGATAAAAATAACATTAATAACGTTAATAACGCGAATAACGTTAACAATGCTGATAAAAACAACGTTGTTACCAATAACAATAATCCCCAAGCAGCTAACAATTCGTCTATAAAAATAAACATAAAAAATAAACCCCCAATAAATTCTGCAGAATATAAAATATATAATGACGTTCTATTTACGATACGTGATATCAATAAATCGTTAAAATTTAATTTTAACGAAAATAATTACGTATTAATAACAAATTCGTTAATAGAACCGAATACCTATGAACAAGCTGTGAACATGGCTAGCACAGGGCTAATTATATTAGCTACCCTGCATTCTTTTATAACGGCTAGCACGGGCTAATTTTATTAGTCACCCTGCATCGAATAAATAAATAAATAACAAATAAAACGTATACGCGTTCATACACACAAAGCTTTATATATTACGTCTTTGTTCATAGTTTCAACAACAAAACAAATAGGTCATATTTAATCTAGCTTAGTGGTATAATGCACGTACCATAATCTATATCATATATACGTTCAAATGCGTGGGTTCGAATCCCGTTATGGTCGCATATTTTCTATGCATGCATAAGCACAATAGGCCGTTAGGCTCAATAGGCCGTTAGGCTCAATAGGTCGGCAGGTTAGTCACATAAATAAGGCCAAATCATGTAACGTGACCCCGCATTCCGGACATCCGGATCAAAGATTTGTACCTACGGATTCGAACACGTAACTCACAACTTAGCCGTAGATTTATTACCTTCATAACCTTCATCGATTCAACGATTCAACGAATCGATTGTGCAACAACAATATATCATCTCTATTACCCGCTAGCAGACGGTTATCTGCCATTTCAATATTCCATTAGCCTTATACGTGATCCACCTTTCCCCGCGTTCAAGATTAAGCTTATTCTATCTCGTAACCTCCTCACACAAGCCATGGAAAGCCAAAATTGGGAAAATTGGCTGCAGGCTTGCAAAAACGAAAATAATAGCTTAACAGAATCCAATACCTTTACTATATCGGATTTACCTCCAAATAAAATAGCTATAACTGGGCGCTGGGTTTTAAGAAAAAACCCTTAAATAATATAAATAATATTCGTTTTATTACGGATATTAACAAACGGTATTTTTATAAAGCCAGATGGGTAGTACAGGGATTCCACCAAATTATAGGTGTTGATTACCTGGATACCTTTTCTACAACTTGTAAAACAGAAACCTGGCATATACTTATAATGCTAGCATTACATAAAGGGTGGTACGTTATTCAATATAACGTTAAAAACGCGTTTTTACACGCAAATATCGATACCGAAATATATACAAAATTATCTACAGGGCTATATACAAATAAAAAATATATAAATAAAGTGGGTAAATTAAATAAAACCCTGTATGGTTTAAAACAAGCGCCTAAACTTTGGTATAAATACGTTACCAAAACGTTGATAAAATTAGGTTTTACTATTTTCCCATACGACGAAGGCGTATATATAAACCAAAATAATAATAGCCAATTTTTTGGCATTATTATGGTTTGCCACGTCGACGATATTTTGACATTTAATACTAATTTATCATTATTGGATATTCTTTATAAAAAATTATCCAAATATATAAGGACAGAATGTATAGGACCTGTATCCAATTTTTTGGGTAACAGGATAATAATAAAGAAAAACAATAAAACCGCTTTTATTAGCCAGGAAGATTATACCAATTTAAATATTGACTAAATTCAATATTATAAATAACGAAAAACCTTCTACCATTCCGGGGGTACCAGGTTTAAAATTCGATACAAATAAACATAAAGCTACAAAAGAGGAAATCAAAAATTTCCAACAAAAAGTAGGCTTATTACTATATTTAGCAATAAAAAGCCGCCCAAATATAACATATTGCACGTGCCTAACCGCCGGGTTTATGGCTAATCCTCGGGCTAAACATTTCAAAATTCTTGAAAATGTTTTTACATATTTGCTAAAAAATCCCACTTTTGGCCTACAATATAACGTTAATAATATATCCCAACATAACGTTAACAATAACGGATCCAATAAAACTAACGTTAACGAAAAGTTAATAAATAATATAAATAACATAAATAATATAAATAATATAAATAATATAAACCTGCAGGATAAAAGCCAAAATAACGGTAATATATTATTTATTAAGGGATATACAAACTCTGATTGGGCTAACGACATAAATTAAAAACGTTCCACTACTGGATATATATTTAGCCTGTCCAACAGTTATAACATAAATAACGATAACAATATAATAAGTTGTACTTTTCAACTTCAGAAAGCGGTAACTTTATCGTCGACTGAAGCTGAGTATATGGCTTTACGGGACGCCGTTAAAAAAGCTATATATTTAAATAATATGCTAAATTATATGGATAATAATTTAAAGTTGGGTTTTAACATTAAAACCCCTTTAATTTTAGTGGATAATACGTCTACCATGAAGCTCGCGGAAAACCCGAAATTTCATAAACGATCTAAACATATCGATATAATACATTATTTTAGCCGCGAAGCTATAAATAATAGTTTAGTTAAGTTGAAATATATACCAATAAAATTAAATATAGCTGATTTTTTAACCAAATCAGTACCCGGACCTTTGCATAAGGATTTATTCTCCTATGCACATGTCAATCACGGTGCAGAAGATAATAATAAACATAACTAAAACAAAACGTATCCACTCGCTAATTTGTTTATTATTTTATATAATAAATAAACTACGGGGGTATGTGAACATGGCTAGCGCAGGGCTAACTATATTAGCTACCCTGCATTATCTTATAACGGCTAGCACGGGCTAACTTTATTAGTCACCCTGCATCGAATAAATAAATAAATAACAAATAAAACGTATACGCGTTCATACACACAAAGCTTTATATATTACGTCTTTGTTCATAGTTTCAACAACAAAACAAATAGGTCATATTTAATCTAGCTTAGTGGTATAATGCATGTACCATAATCTATATCATATATACGTTGAAGTGCGTGGGTTCGAATCCCGTTATGGTCGCAGATTTTCTGTGCATGCATAAGCACAATAGGCCGTTGGGCTCAATAGGTCGGCAGGTCAATCACATGAATAAGGCCAGATCATGTGACGTGACCCCGCATTCCGGACATCCGGATCGAAGATCTGCACCTACGGATGCGAACACGTAATTCATAACTTAGCCGTAGATTTATTACCTTCAATACCTTTATCGATTCAACGATTCAACGAATCGATTGTGCAACAACAATATATTATCTCTATTACCCGCTAGCAGACGGTTATCTGCCATTTCAACGTTCCATTAACCTTATACGTGATCCACCTTTCCCCGCGTTCAAGATTAAGCTTATTCTATCTCGTAACCTCCTCACAAAAACCATGTTATAATATAGGCGTTTGGGGTATATAAGGTTATTATTGCTAAAAAAACCGCTAAGATTACAAAACATTTACCTAATTTCGACAAAATTAGGGCAATTACTTATATTGCTTATATTAAAACCATTTTTATTAGGCGTACAAATAAAGTCGCACCCCCTATACCCCCTAATATTTTCGATTTTATAAAGGGTAATATAATAACCTTTAAACCTAATCCTTACAATAAAAAACCCGTATTTTTATTATTAGTGGACCGAAAATCACGTTTTCGGTGGTTTATCCTATTACAAAATAAAACCGGACCTACGGTTTTAATGGTTATTAAAAAATCTTTGAGGTTTTAAAAATTACGTACAGGCGTTACCCTTTGAATTTTCACTTCGATGGGGGGTACGAAGTTAATATAGATTTTTAAAATTGGTTTACAAACAAAAGTGTTAATTTTAGCATTTCGAATCCCTATAACCACGGCTAAAATGGATTAACGGAACAGTCTGTTAGGGTTATTCTGGATAAGTTTCGGTTTACCATTATAGCGGCGGGTTTACCATTATGTTTATAATGTTATTTACTACCTGCCGTGGTTAATTTAATTAACCGTACAGCGGTAATTAATAGGGATTTAACACCCTATCAGGAATTTTATTCCGAATTCCAATCTGGATTACCGCATAAACCCAATTGAAGGTATTTTCGGGTTATTGGTACTATATACCAGGTTATTATACCGTTGGAAAAACGCCAAAAATTTAATAAATTGGTTCCCCGCACCGAAACGGTGAAACTTTTAGCCCATTTATCAAATTTTACAACGTTGCTTTACGCACCTGTTAAACGGACCGTATACAAAATTTTTACCGTAAAAACTATAAAAGGTATAACCGTTAAAAATTTGGTTATTCCAGGGGAAGCGCTACAGATTTTAAAGGGGGAAAATACAAATTTAAAAAGGGATTTTAATTTTAAATTTGAAAACGAAATTCACAGCGTTCCAGCGGATAATTATCCCCTAAAAAACCCTGAAAATATAGGGTACTTACCACCTATTACAGGGCAATTACCACCCGTTATAGGGTATTTAAACCCTGAAGATACAGTGCCCGCTAAACCTGTATAACCTATTGTTCGCCCCCCAAAACCTATAACGGTAGCGGTACCTGATCCAGTATTTAAAACAACGGAAATTCCGGTGTTTTCAGCACCTAAAATATAAAGTATGGAATTAAATTCGCAGTTCGAAAACCCAGATTTAATGGATATAAATTACGTGCATTACTTTTGTTTTTAAACCCAAAAAAATAAAAGAAAAACCCATTAAAAACGGTAAACCAAATAATTATTAACAGGTTTTAAATAACCCTAAAAATGCTAAATGGTTAACTGTTTTAACGTTTAAATTCGATTAAATCGTTACTGCAAAAACCTTCCATCTTATTCCAAAAATTAAAATACCTATAGGCCGTAAACTCGTTTTTGCCCCGCCGGTATTTGAATACAAAAAGGATGTAAATAATAAACTTATAAAATACAAAATTAGGTTTGTTGTTAAAGGTTTTTTACGGGTCGGAAATTTAAATTATATAGAAACTTTTGCTAACACTAGTATACCATTTACCTGGCGTATATTATTAAGTATAACTAATACACAAAACTGGGAAATAGAACAAATCGATTTTATCGGTGCGTTTTTAAATAATGACTTTACCGACGTAAATATATATTTGCAAATTCCAAACGGTTTTAACGAATGGGCAAAAAATTGTAACCTTACCACTGTTAAAACTTTAGTGGAAATGGGTTATAACCCGAAAAAATTGCAGGTTATACAATTGGAAAAAACGTTATATGGTTTGAAATAGGGTCCAAAAAAATGGTAAAACAAATTTAAAACCCTATTTTTTAAAAAAGGTTTTAAACCATTAATCTTTAATCCCGCTGTTTTTTATAACGTTAAATCCAAACATTTTATCGTTACCTTTATAAACGATTACCTGCTAATAGATCCTAAATTGCAATATATTTAGGATTTAAAAGCCCGTTTTAATAAGGTATACGCGTTGGAAAACAGGGGCCTTGCAATTTACTTTTTAGGCGTTCAAATTATAAAGGATAAACCTCAACGCTTATTTTGGATCCATTAAAATTAATATCTAGAGGAAACATCAGCAACGCTCGGATTAGTTGATTGCCAATTTATATTTGTTCTTTTACAACCGGGTATGCTAAAATATAGCGGGGGTAAGCCCGTAAATGCGCTGGAAATCAAATTATGATAACATATTATCGGTATTTTTATGTATTTAATGCTATTAACGCGCCCGGATATCGGTTTTACGGCTTAGTGGTTTTTACATTTTTTAATAAAAACCACTGCAATCCATTTAACGGTAGTTGAAAACTTATTTCGTTATTTAGCGGGTATTAAATTCTTATTTATTTATTACGGAAATAAAATATTTTAAACCGAATTATCACCCAACTTTTTAATACAGGGTTTTAAAAACCTTAAATTACTGGGTTTTAATAAAAACGATTTTGCCGGGGCTAAAGAAAATTCAAAATCCATTTACGGATATTTATATACCTTATTTGGGGGTTTTATAACGTGGAAATGCAAAAAAGCTAATATTATAGTTTTAAATATTCCAGAAACCGAGACCGATACCTTAGCGGAAGCCCTGCGTGAAACACAGTGGTTTAAAAACTTATTTATAAACATTGGACTATTTATAAAAAGCCTTATAACAATATTTGGAAATAATACAGGCTTTATAATTAACGTATATAATTTTACGCACCACCAACGTATTAAACATACGTTATTAAAATTTCACTATATACGAGAGTTAATTATAGAATGATTAATAACCTTAAAATACCTGGAATTTAAGCAAATCCCCGCTAATGGCCTAATAAAACCCTTAACGCTTCCAATTTACAAAATCTTTTTAAAGTTTATAAGGTTTAAACGCCTAAAAGCTTAGTTTTTACCAATTAAATTTTAAGGTATTTAATTAATTCGTTAATTAATTACCCATTACATTTCCTTTATTTGCAAATATTGGATTTTTGTTAACCCAATACTGGCCGCATTACCTGAAGCTACCCTGCACAAATTAATTAATAAGCAATTTATACCGATTTTATACCAAAAGTTGAATTAAAATTGAAAAAGCTCGTGTTTTGGGCGATTTACGCATTCGAAATACCTTATATAATATATTTAATTTGGACTATTACCAACGAACAGCCAGATTAGCTACCTGGTTTAATAATT
The DNA here is from genome assembly GCF_004337985.1 of Pyricularia pennisetigena. Classification (NCBI taxonomy): domain Eukaryota; kingdom Fungi; phylum Ascomycota; class Sordariomycetes; order Magnaporthales; family Pyriculariaceae; genus Pyricularia; species Pyricularia pennisetigena. The sequence continues at coordinate 464,001 of NC_043741.1, forward strand.
AATTCCGTGGGTTAATATTGTACAAATCGGGGGTTCGAATCCGGGGGTTGCTACAATTTTGGGGGTTTTTTCCAATTCGGGGGTTCGTCCATTTCGGGGGCTACAGGTCGGTATAAAGGGTTTAATTATCCAGGGGGTTTATATTGGGAGTTCGAATCGGGTTGGGATATAAAGGGGATTGTTTTTTTAAGGTTTTATTTTTTATATATTTTTCTTTTCCGACTTTATATAAATAGTAGCAAAAAAGGGGGTATTAATTATGTGCGTTATTGAATATATAATAGGTCCATTTTTATTTATATATAAGCTATAATAAATAGTGCCGAAATGGGGCTGTTAGGGCTGTCGGATTTTTTATTATATTTTATATGTGTGTTGCAGGAGTTGCGATTTAAAATCAGCGAATAGGGTTTCACCCTGTACCGGGTTTAATACCCACCCTGCATTTACGAATTAACTACCCTATACCTGGTTAAAATTTTTACCAAATCAGCAAATTAGTGCAAACCCAAAAATGGTTTGTATGGAAATAAGGGTGTTTTTTCAACAACGCATACAAAATAATTTTTCGGAAAATCGTGTGCGGCACCGGAACGCTTTTTGGCGTGCGGACCCCCACTTCGATGTCGGAAAATATGTAAGGGAGATAAAGCAAAGTCTCCCCCACCAATGAATTAAATTTATTAATCCCAAATTTAGTGAATAATTTAGTGCATTTAAGCCCTGTAATTAAAGGCTTTTACAACGCAACTAGCACCACGCCGCACCTAGGCTAATGCCTAAACCCCTGTTAGCAACCCATATTGTTAACATTTATTATGTGAGGAGGTTACGAGATAAAATAAGCTTAATCTTGAACGCGGGGAAAGGTGGATCACGTGTAAGGCTAATGGAACGTTGAAATGGCAGATAACCGTCTGCTAGCGGGTAATAGAGATGATATATTGTTGTTGCACAATCGATTCGTTGAATCGTTGAATCGATGAAGGTTATGAAGGTAATAAATCTAAGGCTAAGTTGTGAATTACGTGTTCGAATCCGTAAGTGCAGATCTTCGATCCGGATGTCCGGAATGCGGGGTCACGTCACATGATCTGGCCTTATTTATGTGACTAACCTGCCGACCTATTGAGCCTAACGGCCCATTGAGCCTAACGGCCTATTGTGCTTATGCATGCACAGAAAATCTGCGACCACAACGGGACTCGAACCCACGCACTTTAACGTATATATGATATAGATTATGGTACGTGCATTATACCATTAAGCTAGATTAAATATGACGTATTTGTTTTGTTGTTGAAACTATGAACAAAAACGTAATATATAAAGCTTTGTGTGTATGAACGCGTATACGTTTTATTTGTTGTTTATTTATTTATTCGATGCAGGGTGACTAATAAAATTAGTTCGTGCTAGCCGTTATAAAATAATGCAGGGTAGCTAATATAATTAGCCCTGTGCTAGCCATGTTCACATATTATGGCTTATATATAAATAAAAGTGGACCCACTATCTGCTAAATAACGCATATAATTAACAATACCCGATATTGAATTGGAATTAAAATAATTCGCGTTTTGGGCGATTTACGCATTCGAAATACCCTATATAATATACCTAGCTTGCACTATTACCAACGAATAACCAAATTAATTACCTGGCTTAATAATTAATTCCGTGGGTTAATATTATGTAAATCTGGTGTTCGGATCCGGGGGTTATCACAATTCTGGGGGTTTTTCCAATTCGGGGGTTCGTCCGTTTTAGGGGTTATATGTCGGTGCAAAGGGCTTAATTATTTAAAAGGGTTTATGTCGGCAGTTTAAATCGGGTTGGGACATAAAAGGGATTATTTTTTAAGGGTTTTATTTTTATATATTTGTTCCGATTTTATAAAAATAGTACCAAAAAGGGGGTGTTAATTATATGCGTACTTTAATATATAATAGGTCCATTTTTATCTATATATAAACCATAATAAATAGTGCCGAAATGGGGTTATCGGGGTTGTCGGATTATCCGTTATACTTTGTGTATTGCAGGATTTGCGATTTCAAGTGTTAGCGAATGGGGTTTACCCTGTACCGGGTTCACACCCACCCTGCACTTACGAGTCAGCTACCCCATATCGAATTGAAAATTTCACCAAATCAGCAAATTAGTGCGAACCCAAAAATGGTTTTTATGGAAATAAAGGTGTTTTTTTAACAACGCATATTAAATAATTTTTCGGAAAATCGTATACGGCACCGGAACGTTTTCTGGGGTGCGGACCCCCATTTCGATATTAAAAAGTATGTAAGGCAGATAAAGCAAAGTTTCCCCCATTAATAAATCGAATTAATTAATCCCAAAATTGATGTACTATTTTAATGTATTTAAACCCTGTGATTACAGGCACTTATAGCGCAATTAACACCACGCCGCACCTAGGTTAATGCCTAAACCCCTATTAGCAACCCATATTATTAACAATTATTAAAGCTAATATTAAAAAGCGGATGTCGCTTAGACGTCTATTCACTCACCTAATTTAATCTATGAGATCCTGGTGTTATTATCGTTGAAACTGGTAACAATATAAAACCGTTTCGATTGTAAATTACATACAAAATTATATATAACATACTTACCCGGTTATTTAACGATTTATATAATCAGGTATATACGAAGATTCTATATCCCGTTATTTATACGTATACTACCCTCCACGCGCAGAAAGCTCAAAATTCGGTCAAAAACTAAAAATAATATAAAAAAAGATCGAAAATCGAAATAAAATCGAAAAAATAGTACCACCAAAGGCGGATTAAGGGCAGGGCCTAACAAGTTCACCCAATCATAAGTATAAAATTATAAATTAAATCGTTGTTAATAGCGGTATTAAATGCTATCTTTACCGTGCAAACCGCTTATTTTTACGATTTTTATTTATTTGTTTATAACGGAGTTTTAGTCGCCGAATTGACGAAAATACCGCTATAAGCGGCGAAAATCGACAAGTTGTCCTCAGACCTGAACCAAAGCGTTCTTTGGATGGACCCACAGGTACATTGCAAAGCCGCAATTGAGCCACGCTCAATTGTGGAGCTCTGGGCTTCAGGGATAAGCCCTGAGACTAGTCGAAAAGCCATGTGGCTGAAAGGTACATGGAGCGCTCGGTCCCCACTGCGAAGCAGGGGGGTCTAGTCTGGGCACTCAGACTACATTTGAACCCTGTAAATACAGGCCTTTATAGCACTAGTTAGTACCACGCCGCACCTAGGCTAATGCCTAAACCCCTAATAGCAACCCATATTGTTAACAATAATTTTACCAGTTTTAACGATAATGAAATCAAGGTATTAGGAATGCGATAACATATATACACAGACGTCCACGCGGAATGGGGCCACCAATATTTAATTTAATTAATTTTATATTTAAAACAAATGGTAAATTTATATTATTTGTTTATATTTTATTCGATGTAATTAACTGAAAGTCGTAACAAAAAGGCTTAATGAAATTTATTTATAACATCATAATATATTTATTACTAGCAAGTTGAAAACAATTTTACTCATGATTGGGCGAATTATCAAATCTTTTCAAAGATTGAATATTAAAAGAAAAATATTCATAATATTATTATTTTAAACGATAATTGCCTATGTTCTGTGATTTGAAATCGGCCAATATATGAGTTTTATGATAGACTATTATTCTTTTACTATTCCCCACTATTTGAATTAATGATTATATAAAATTAAAAACTACAAATCTTATTAAATATTTGAACATTTTTAGAAATAAATTACTTAGAGCAACTGGGTCTGTAGCAGAAACATTAACAAATTACAAATAACCAACCGCAGGTTATTCTTTATTTTTGCTGTTTTTATTTATTTTCTTATCAAAATATTTCAGTATATATTGTGGTTATGATATTATTTTTGCCCTTGCAATGCGAATTTAGTGTAAATACCCGCCATAAACGGCGAAATGCGACAAATTGTCCTCAGACTAGCACGCGCGCGATTTTTTTGGCCAAGTCAATTGGCCAAAAGGCCTTGTGGCTAAAAAGCATATGGAACGTTCGGTCCCTATTGCGGAGCAGGGGGGTCTAGTTTAAGCATTGCAATTATAAGTACATTGCATAACCGCAATTTAAACACGAAATGAATTAATTGTGGAGCTTGCGGCTTTAGGGATAAGCCTTGAAATGACCCTAAAGTTAAACCAAAATAATATTTGGATAAACTTACAAATATATTGCAAAACCCCAATTAACGCACGAAATGGATTAATTATGGAGCTTTGGGCTTTCGGCATAAACCTCCAAACTACAAGCAGCCTTTTTTGGTTATCCTGGAAAATTAGTTCGTAAATGGGTAATTGGATTATATTACTTTTAATGAAAGAAATATATTTTCCAGTATTGCGTTATTATTTTTTAAGTTATTTTTCATTTTTGTATTGGTTGTTATTAGTGGGAAGAAGTTTACCGGGCCAAAACGGTCACAAATCTGGAAATGGCGTTTTAGAAAAATGATGAGAGCAGAATGAGAATCTAGTTTAAAATTAATATTTTAATTAACGAAAATTTAATTGCTACCAAATTGATTGCAAATTATACTTTAGTAAATAATATTTTAAGTCAAATTAAAATAAACATTTCCCTATTATAATAGTTTTTTGTTTACCTGCAGTATCTTTATTAAGCTTGTCTTTTTCCAATAAACATAATATTACCGGGCTTTCCTTGTATCGCTTGAACCGGTGCATGAAATATTATAATTAAAATATTATTTAAAACCTATTTTTGACAATATATGCAAATTAGAATAAATAACTATTCAATAGTCCAATTTTAAACACGCGATAATATTAGGCGGGTAGCCTATATAATCTTACCATAAATACAGCATCAGCAAAGTTAATTTGGTAATAACAAATAATTAATGAAGTATAATATTACAAATCATAAATTGCCCTCCAATTTCAAATTAAAATAAATGTTGTAGCACATTTTCCTAGTTCTTTTCCAACGCCATTCCATTATTAAATACATTTTCTAAAAGGAAATAAAACGTATTTCACCTTTCTTTTCATAAATCATTTTATTTCTAATACAAATAACCACCGATCAAAATGGTTTCCCCCAGTTTACTGTGCTCGACTTTTTTGAGCGCCCTATTTGTGGCTGCCGAAAGAAAAAAAATCGATAAATATAATCCTGGAGATTTTTATGTGAAATTTCAAGGACGCCTCCAATACGATTTCGAAAGAGGGCCTCAAAATGATGCTATTGCAAAAGCTTATGGAGCGGAAATATTTACAGACCGCTGGCAGAATACAGGTTATAATAAGTTTCAAGCGCTTTCTAACAAAGACGGAGTTTGGGTTTCCACCAATCATAAAAATGTTGATTTTGAATTAGCGAAAAGTATTTTAATGGAACTAGGTTTCACAGACGCTTACTGGGAGCGATGGTTTGGCAAAATACATACGTTTTTTTATATGAACAATTCTTAAACCCTTCCGAACTTATTATGTATATATTAATAGGACTTCCGTAATATTAAGCAATTAATAGAATATTATTATTGGGTTAAATGGTTCACATTTTATATCCTCTATAAAGCTTTTTAAAGAAGAGCTTCTAAGCGTCCTTCCCTTTTATATTTGGTCTGAGGACAATTTGTCGCAGTTTGCCGTTTGGAACGGGTAAATATACTGTATTCGCACTCTAAGAGCAAAACAAACAGTGTAATTATAATGCGCAATTGAATATTCGGATAAAAAGATAAATAAAGATCGTAAAAATATAAGGTAACCTTCGTAGGATAATTGGAAACTTGGCAACCGTTTTGCTCAAAGGCCCGGTATTATAAATCTTTTGTTTCTAAATATATTCAAGTATTTAATATGATTTTTCGTTTTGAATTATGTTTGATTATTGCTTTGAATTATGGTAAAGTGTATGCTTTCACGCATTCCAGACTACAAAACGCATATAATTATCACTTAAAAAATGATATAATTAATGTTTTTATTCTAATATGTAATTGAATAAATGATTTAATAAATCACCCAGTTGTAAATAGAGTGGAAAAAAGCCTTAAAGCAGTAATTTTGTTATGCAATTATATACAAATATTATCGAACTTTCTTTTTACAAGTTGAAATGAACGAAGTAAATTAAATAACGAAGAAATAATACAAATTTACCATTTTTTTACATAGGGAATATTTAAGGCTAATATTATAAGTCGGATTTAACGTGGACGTTTGTTTATATATATATATATATATATATATATATATATATATATATATACATATATATAGGTTGATAGGCTTTCCGTAATGTCGATCGATCAACAGAACGTTGTTATACGAGTATAAAGATATATATTTTATTGATTGTCTGTTCTATTAAACTGTCTAAAGGTGAGTTTCTGAACGTCCTTCCGTCTTATACTTCGCAATTGGGCGTGTAAATCACGTACAATTGGCCCGTGCGGCATTGCACGTAACTCATCGCTCTATCGTCAATTTGACCGCGATTACCTCTATTCTAACACCGGCAATTCTTTCTTTTCTGCACGCGGTTAATAACCTCCATTCCAGTCGCAATAACAATCTGTAAATGAAAAACAACAAAAACAGCCATATCGTTTGCGATATGCTTTCTAAAAATGGTTTTGAATAATTATTCGTTACGCCTTTACTTTCCGTAACCCGTTGTATATTCCTATTATAATAATAATTAATTACGTGGCCTCTTTTAACGACAATAATTTTAAATAGCTTCGTTTACCGTTCCTATTATTTACTTACTTTACTAGTTAATTGCAACGACGGCGTTATTAATTAACTGTAAACTTTTGGCCATCCTTTTTATTTATAAAAAAGCCTTTTCCTGCCACGAATCTTAATACGTAATTATGATAATTTTTCAAAGCCTTTTTTCAGCATTTTTTCAAATTACTTCTTAGCAATTATTTTTGTTAACCGTTTTGCTGCTCATTTATTATTTTGTTTACCCTTTTTATTAATTGGTTTAATTTCAATTTGATTTTCGCCATTATGTTTCTTTTAACGACTTTTCCGACAAAGGTGAATTTTTGTTTTTAATTTTGTCGCTATTATTAAAACCGCTAATCGTTGTTTTTCAATTTTGCGCCCTGTCCTTTGTTTAGCCTGTTTTAATTTTTGTTTCGCTGGCAAACAAATTTAACTAAAATATCTTGGTGTTTGCTACGATATTATTCCGCCGTTTGGCCGTTGCACCAAATATAAACAAGGTTATTCCTGCAAATTAATATAAATTTAGTAATTTGGAGCATTTTTCTTTATCGCGCCGTTATTTCGTTAATTAACACGATTTTCGTTTAATCTCATTATCGCCTTTAAACCGGTTATGCTATTCCTGCGTGCTTATAACTTGTAAAAGGCCGGCGCGCTGTTTAAAAATAATCCCAAAAAATCCGGTTTTGTGTTTGCGATTACTATTCCTAAAAAACGCAAAACCGACGCGCCTTTTAGTCTCAGGGCTCATCCCTGAAGCCCAGAGCTCCTCAATCGATCCACTTTGCTCCATTTCGTGGCTCAATTGCGGCCTTGCAATGTACCTGTGGGTCCATCCAAAGAACGCTTTAACTCAGGTCTGAGGACAACTTGTCGATTTTCGCCGTTTATGGCGGTATTTTTGGCCTTTTTTCAACCGACATTCCTTTATTATTCCACAATTACGCAAAATATTGAAAAAGGAAAATATCGTTGAAAATAGCGTTTAATATCGCTATTAGCAGCGATTTAATTTATTTTTTAATCCTTTATAATGGCCGAATTCGATACCACCTGCCCTTAATCCGTTCATAGCGGTACTGTTTTTTCGATTTTTTTTCAATTTTCGATTCTTTTTAATATTATTTTTTATTTTTGACCAAATTTTATAATTCTTGCACGTGGAGGGTCGTATATATTTATATATCGGTATACTAAATTTTGGTGCATATACCATATTATATAAACAGTTAAATAAGCGGATAGGCAAAATATATACTTTTTTATGTATAATTTACAATCGAAACTCGTTTATATTTTTACCAATTTTAACGATAATAAAACCAAAACTTCAAAAATTCGATTACGTATATAAACAAACGTCCAAATCCAATCCTATTTATAATATCGGCTTTAAAAACTGTTTTATAAAAAGAAATGCTAAATGTGTATTTTATAAATGTTTTTGCTTTATTTAATTAATTTTATATTATTTTTGTTTTGCAGCCGAATTTTTTGGTTTTTGCACGTGGGGGGTGGCATATATATATTTAATATAATATCACATTTTGGTACGTATATCTAATTATATAAGCCGTTAAATATGCGGATAGGTAAAGTATATCCAATTTTATATATATTTTATAATCGAAATGCTTTTACATTTGTACCAATTCTAACATTAATAAAACCAAATTTTGAAAAAGTGGATTATATATATAAATAAACGTCAACGTAAAACCCAATTTACAATACCGGCCCTTTTTATTTTTTTATATAAACAAATGTTAAATTTATATTCTTTTTATATTTTTTGCTTTATTTAATTAAATAAAATTTATAAAAAAAAAACTTATATAAAATTCATGAACAAATTGATTTAAGAATGTATTAAGTAAAACTATTTTCATTTTACCAATATTTGCGTAAATTATTTAATTTTTTAACAAATTGTTAATTTATATAAAAATATTAATAAAATTTTTATTTCAATCGATAATTGTATGCACTTTGCAGTATTAGGTCTACTAAGCTATAAAAACTGTAAATTAAACTAAAGTTAATATTATATACCATTATTTAAAACAAAAATTAAATATAATAAAAAATTACAAATTTTACTTAATATTTTAATATCTTTCCAAATACAGTGGCTATAAAGACGCGGCCGGCATTTAAATAATCAACAAACTCCAATAAATTCAACGCAAAATACTATATATTTTTATAATTTTTATTTATTCTTTTATTCGAATATTTAATTGCATACCTGGGTACATTATTTTTTTTGCCATTATAATGCGAATATTTTGTATATACCCGTTATAAACGGCAAAATACCACAAATTATCGTTATATTAATAAAATAATAAATAACGATATCGCAACATTAGGTATATTATTAATAATACCGTTATAAACGGCGAAATGCGACAAATTATCGTTGGTGGTACCGCCATAAACGGCGAAATGCGATAAAATGTCCTCAAATTAAAACGAGCGCGATCTTTTCGGCCAATGTAATTGGTCGAAAAGCCATGTGGCTGAAAGGTACATGGAGCGCTCGGTCCCCACTGCGAAGCAGGGGGGTCTAGTCTGAGCACTGAGACTAAGGAGAACCATGAACTCAGGTAGGGTGCGCTATCTAGGCTAATGAGCGTGGCCGCGCTTTTATGGTGTGCACAGCGCTGACTAAGCTCCTCTGGTCATGTGATGCCAAGATCTATCTACTGCAACAGAAAGTACTGTACGCGCAACGTGAAGTTGATTCACTCAGCCGAGAAGTAAAAGCCCCATATGTGCTCCACAATGAGACCCTAGGGGACTGGGCTCCACTGCGCTCCAGCTTCAGGGTAGTAATCCTGACGATCATCCATTCAGCCCAGTGGCGAGAACTGACTCGTTTTGTCTACCTGGCTGTAGTAATTAATCTATCCACCTACCTTTCGTCCTTCGGTTCACCTTTTTTCTTAGCCAAGCAATGACTATCTAGGCGCCCATGTGCAGGTTGATATTGCCAACTGCTTACTTTGACAGAATTCCCTCCTTGGTTTGCGTCTTTTCTCTGCGGTCCCTGGTTCCTCAAGCCGATTAGACTAGATACAGTACCACCTATCGACTCGCAGCAAACTTTGACATAATCACCAACAGAGACAAATAAATGCCTTGAGTCGCTGAAGGGATTCCTATGACACGCCAGAAAATATCTATATGCTCGAGAATAGACATCAATCCTCAACGTTCAAGTGAATATTTAACGAGGCAGAACCCCTGCCCGGTTTGGGACGGAAATGTCGGCTCAGCGCGATGCAGATCAAGTCTTGATTGGGAGCTGGGGTGTGGGTGTGGTGCTGTCGTAATAGACAAATCACCAGCCAGTCTACTCATTCTGCGCAGCCGTCACCACCAGAGGGCGTTTTCTGAGGGGGGAAGTTTTCGGGACCTGCGATTTCGTGGGGGATATGACATCACAGATCATCCCTTACGGGGAAAAGCTATGATGACGATACACAATATGCTTGCGCACATTTGCACAGGGGGTGCAGCAGAAAAATAACAGGACTCGCCCGCCTGGCAACACCAATTCTGGACGTTGTGATCGATTATTCCCGTGTTTCTCTCCGACACCTCGGTCATTGTCAGGACTAGACCTAATCACTAATATTACGAAACCATGATCGCAACTCAACCGGAATACCGGCGTCAGGAGTCCATTGGGACGGGTCGTAAATTGGTCAAGAAGCAGCCGTCGCCATCCCGCAGGCGGTCGGATTCATTCTCGGGGCCAACGTCGCCAATGGAGTCCGACAAGGAAAAGAAGTCCAAGTTTAGGCTTTCCAACCCCTTTTCGTTTTCGTCTTCGACCAAAGAAAAGGAAAAGGAGAGGGTCAAGGACAAGACTGGCAGCAATCCAGCAGAACAGTCCGTATCGACTGATTCGGCATATGGCAGCGGAGGCAGCCTACCAAATCCGGCAACATCCACGACGGTTGCTCCGCCAAACAACGCCTCCCTGCCCTCCGACACTACCCCTAGTACCAGTGCTGGAACGATCCCCACGCGAGGGAACGGCCTCCTCCAGCCGCCGTCGACTCTCATCACGCCCCCAACACCCCCGACACAGCCCGTCTCCCAGGTCGCCCCGCCGGCACCGTCCACCACGGCCGCCACCCAAGGCGAGCCCATCACGCAACAGACCTACCATGATGCGCGGACGGGAAACACGGTCACGACGACGACTACAACCACCACCACCACCACCACTACTACAGGACCCAGCGGGTCTACGACGGTCCAGATGCCTTCAGCGGCGAGCGATAGCCCGTCACCTCCGCCTGCTCATATCACCAACCGCACAGGCTCGGACCCTCCTGCACCTGCACCGCCGCAGCCGGGAATGCAGGCCCCAGTGCCTCTTCCACCACCTCCGATCGGCCAGGGTTCAGCCCAGTCATCGTCAGCATCCTCGACCTCTGCGGCGGCTGTCACATCTGCGGCCCACGAGGGGGAGGGCAGTGGACTATCCCCGCCCGTACCAAACAGGAGCAACATCCGGAACCGAGTGGAGCTGTCTGCGTCGCCGGGCCATGAGAAGAAGAACCCGATGACGGTGTCACCAATCGAGGAGGAAGCCTCCATCTCCACCAACGAATCGTCCCTAGAATCCGATACCAGCACGGGGCTGCAGCCCAGGCCCCTTTTTGATACGCAGGGGCCTTCAAACCGGGAACAGGCCCCGCCCCTGCCGCCCAAGAAGCCTTTGCAGCAAAAGTCAACCTTGAGCAACCTGAAGAATGCAGCGGTTGGCATCCATGTAAGGGATTTTCTTTTTTAAACCAAATGAATCACCCAAATGCTGACCAAAGCCTCTACAGGGCGTCGCCGAGACTCTCCGCGGGACCATAAACGACGCCGTAGACAGACGCTTTGGTGACGATGACAACTCAAGGATCAAGAACCAGGCTGCCATCGAGACGGGGCGGGCTGAGATGGCGGCCGCGAGGGAAAAGGGACGGCTACGTCAACTACAGGAGAAACAGCAGGACGACAACAGCGCGTCTGTCCATGTCGAGCCCGACGCTGACGAAGGTTACTACCATACGTCGAGCCACGCCGCCTGTCGACAGGGCTCGTTCGGAGAGGCCGGGGCCATGAGCGCCAGCACCTCTAGTGGTGGCACCCCCAGCAGCATGGGCAGCGCGAGCAGTGGCGGACATCCTCTGGCCGGTCAGGGGGCGACGCCTGTTGTGTACGACAACGGTGGCGGGGGATCTGGCTCTCAGGGTGGTCTGGAGAGGGGCAAGGGGAGACTGGGCAGCTTTTACAAGATGATGAGGCATGGGCCGATGAGTGCGGAGGTGATGCCAGAAAGACGAGACAGGGACGCCAGGTTGAGCGTGGTGAACGAGTAACGCCGAGGTGTTTTGGGTTGAGAGCTTCTCTCTTTTTGGTGCGCATTTTGATTTGGCTAAGATTTGGCTTGGTTTTTGTTTCTTGGGTTTATAATCTGGGCAAAACGGGACCCTATGCGAAATGAATCCCATCGAGAACATGAACCCTTGTTTTACCAATTTTTTTCTTTTTTTATTTAGTCACGGTCGAAATGTAGAGTAGTAGATTGGAATGTTGGCCAAGAGAGTGCCAAGTGTTACGGGGTGTTGGTTCGTTATTCAAGCATCACCAAGTCGACTGCATTTACTCCAACCACAATAATAATGGTCGATAATGGCTGAAAGGTGATGGCATACTACAAACATGAGCTGCGTACCTAAGTACTATCTTACTCAGTCTCTAGACTAGAAAATGCAATCAGGTTTATGCCATTGTGGGCTAGATGCCAATTATCCCTTGTTGCTGACTGTAATGATGCAACCCACTCGAGAGCAAGACAAGGTTCTCACGCAAGAACCGAGAACTGCCTAGGGAGTGGCTCGAGGGCTGCCGGGCGTGAGCGACAAAGGTAGAGGGTGAAGAAAACCTTTAATAAATAGATGGACAAAAAAAAAGTGGGAGTCGATCAAGGTCGCGTTGTAATCAGGCTGGAAAGTCCGCACCGCAAGTGCTTTTCCCAGACCAACAAACATAGCCCCTTCATCAACCAAAGTGTCGCTGTATTTTCTTGGTTCCGACACCAGCAAAGGATGCCATGCACCGTAAATCTGTGTGTGATGATGGGTTTGCCAGGCGAATGAGAGCAAATCATCCTTGTGCTGCGCCGCAACACAAGAACACATGCGACACCAGCTGGAAGCTGCTCCTTCAGCGTCCAGGTGGGGCCCGTTTTGCCCTATGAGCGGAGGCCGGCGGGGGTGGGGGGCTGGTGGTGCTAAATCAAGGCCGCCAAGGGGTTTTGGTCGGCAGCGCTGTTGTAGTAATCTTAGTCCCCGGCTCAGCCTGCCTGGGCCATCCACAGCAGTCACACTCGAATGAACCCACTCTAACCCATCACCAACAGCAAATCCTCTTTTAGGCACCGCTTCTGCGGAGTAAACAAAGGGGCGCTTTGCTGCGGTAAGCAAAGAGATGGGCTCAACGTTGATATTAAAGATGTCGCCGTCTTCATCTTCTAGGGGGTAGAATTGTGTTTTTGTACCATCATCATTTTTGTCTTCTCAAATATATCATATGGTATTCTTGGGGTGTTCTCGAGATTTCCTTACCTTCAGTTGAATACTGCTCTGGCTGGAATTCCTAGATATCGCTAAACATATTCGCAGCTTGAAGCGGCGCTGTTTATTTCACTTTTCTTTCCTATTCTTTCCTCGACTCTCAACTCTTGTCCTCCATCCTTGTTGTATTTTTATCTACTTTCTTGAAACAAAACACTCGCCACTATGGAGGGAGCATACTCTTTTAAGCCAGGAGGTCCACGACCTGGAGCCCGGCCTTTTTCTAGGGTCCTCCGTGTCATCACCGTGCTTTGCACCATCTTTACATTCCTCGCCGTCCTGTTGATCTTTGTCTCGGGCGTTTCTACCCGTGAGGAAAACAACAAAATCCTGATAAACATGTCTGAACTATCTCTGGTTGAGGTAAGAAGCTTCATCTACTGTCTCGCGACATCTCGTGCTAGTACTAATTATAACTCTTCTGCATATGCAGTTCAGCGGCATTGTCCCCAAGAGCGGCGGGAACGGCACCGATGCTTATCAGGTTAAGATGTACCACTTCCCGGCCGGCTTCGGCTGGGAATATGCAAACGCGACCAAAAAGGAGCAAACTGGCGGCTTGATTTACACCGGCGCCGACAACCTCAAGGTGCCCGAGGATTTCCGCAGGGTCGCCGAGAAGCTCGACCTGCCCAAGTCGGACTATCAGTGCCTCAGCCTCAGCACCGTCGACTGCACCAACCCCTTCTTCCAGCCGTGGAGGTTCAGGGGCGGCAACGACGAGTACTCGTCCACCCTGCACTGGATCTTCTGCTTCATGGTTTTCCTCACCATCTTCGTCACCCTTGTCAAGGAGATCTTCATCAGCTGCGCCAAGAGCACCATGGGCTGCCACTGTCCGTTTGGCAAGTCGCTCTGCCCGGCTCCCAAGTGCTCCCGCGACCGCCTCAGCTATCTGGCGCCCTCGGTTTGGGACAGCGTCCGCTGCTACTGGTATACCTTCTCGGCCAGCATGACCATCGCCTGCGCCATCACCTTGACCGTTCGCTCCCACCTCCTGGCCAAGGACCTCAGGGACCGCAAGATCGCGTCTGCCCAGATTGGCCGCGGCTTCCTCGTCGTCATGTGGGGAGCCGCCATCGCCATGACCGTCGGAGCACTGCTCATGTACATCAGCCGGGCCCTCAACAGGCGTTCCGAGCGCGGCCTGACCTTCCCCTCGCCTGACAAGAGCCCTGCCTTTGCCCCCGTCACGCAGTTCCAGCCCACCCATGGCTACCCGCCGCAGCCGCAGGCCTTCATCCAGGCCCAGCCCGTCCAGCAGCCTGTCTACACCCACCAGCCCCAGTGGAAGCAGGGGCCGCAGGTGCATGTTCAGTAAATGGTTCAGGCCAGCCCCAAGAGCCGTCTTTTTGCTCCGTGGACGTCTTTTCTCAATAGATGTGCGCGGCTTGAGGAGAACTGCGACTTTGCAGAGATTTGACTGGCTCTAGCCTCATTCTGCAAAGATTGAGCGGTCCCTGAATTGTCTCTTCATTCTTGACCTGTTCAGGCGTTTTGTTGCTTTTTACTACAAAAGTTTATGGGTTGGATCAAGCTGGCTTCTTTGATTTGGCGTTGGAAAAATGATTGTTTAGTGAGCTTCGTGTTGTTTGTTGCAGTTTTGGTCCGGATGGTGGTTTGCTATAATGCCATATACCCCAAGCCAGTACCCTCATGTTTATTATAGCTTGAGCGGAATAGTTCATTTAGTTCTCCATTCACTTTACCTTGTAGCAAAACTGCCATATCCGACGTTGCGACCTACTCTTCACCCCGTCTGTCTCACTCTTGAACCTCCCACACATATGTGCAGGCAGTTGACAGAAGCTTTGGTGGCTTGTTGTAGAGCTGTTGTAAGTTCTGTTCTTCTGGATTGTTAATTAGCGTTCAAGAGATGATGCTGCCATAAAATGCCGAGGAAATGTAGTCCTAAAAGTCAGAAACACTATGTAGGTTCTCTTGTTTGTACTCATGATGTTTCAAGTCTGCTGCAGCCTGGTCAGGAGCAGCCCTTCTGACGGACAAAAGCCTCACCCGCCACTACTGCAGATAGACTCGATCCTCGAGGTGGAGGACATGATCTCCGCTATGGGCCAACCTCCGCGAGAGTCAATCCCTCACCTGGCTCAGCTTGAGTTGGCGGCACCCACTTCCGGGGTTAGTATCGGCAAAGACGGTTGGCGGAACGACTTGTTATAGCTCAAGAAGATTGCGACGTTTCGCTGACCGAGCGAGGCGCACCTTCAGGTTCTCTTCCACTCAGCCAGCCGCACCACCGGCGCTGACCTCCGCCACATCGCCGAGTCATAGGCCTTAGCAGGCCTGCGCATGCGCAAGCGACACTTGGAATCTGGGAAAGGTGGGCGGCCCAGGCCACAGATGGTTCTAGCACCTCCGTGCCAGACGCAGGCTCCTCTGCCCAGACCAGTGGGCACGCATCGCTTTTAACTGGAAGGGAGCAATGGCGAAGAAGCTGCACTCGCTACTCCAGGTTTTGGTCAGTGGCAGCCGGTCCAAGGCCGATCTTTGTCTTTGACAGGAGGAAGTAGAGCAACGCGGGCAAGAGGCGCTGTGAAGTTCTGCCAGATGGAGGGCACAATCCACCTAGAGATCATCGAGGGGTCATCGTAGTGACTTACTTGTCTTGCCCGGACGGCAGCCAACAGCCACAAATCTAGTCTGTTCACCGATATATGTGAGGGCCTGGCCTGGCCCGCGACGGGCCTGCCTATAATCACTACGAGTGACATTGCAATCGAACATGCAACCCTGAATGCCTGGCTGTCAAGGAGACTAAGCTGAAGAGGAGTACAAGGGTGTAGATGCCTTCTTCAGATAAGAGTTTGTTTGGCAACAGCGAATCTAGTTTTCCGCTGCCTTGCCATGTGAAACAAGATACTAAGCACGAAGTGATGCATGCTAAGACTTCTTTGACAATCAATGTTATTTGTCAGATGCCGGCGGTAACAGCGCAAGTATATAGGCAAGGGTATAAACAGTATGCTGGAATATCATACACAAACTCCAACAGAACCGAGCTTTGTTGGCACGATAAAAGATAACCTACTTATTGGCCAGATTTGTTTGCACCCTAGGTTCCGTACCGTTTCACCTAAAAGGGTTGATGCATTGGGGTATCATACTTTGTCGCCAAGCTGAGAAAAGACATGCAATCGTACAAAACTGTCATACATATCGAGTCCAGAGCTGAAATCATCATCATCCTCAATCATCGCGTGTGGTTAGGCACCTCCAATAGCATCAGAGTCGGGCTCTTGAGCATTTTCCAACCATGACGGTCTTGTTTATCCACAAATTGTCGCCTGAACGTGCCCGAAGTCCGGTCATGGCCTTTCACAAGTAATCCATATGAGTACCGCGTTACTAGGCGCGGTCAGTCACTGTCCATCGTCGCTTTGAGCAGCTCGTGTCGCGCACCACGTCCGGCCTTTCCGCCATAGACGGGAGCTGTGTAACCACGTCCTTTTCATCACTTTCGTCCTCGCCCACTGGATTAACCTGCTGGCTGTTTCCCCCATGGATAGTACCACCATTTCCAACATCCGTTCTCCGCAAATCTATCAGCTCCGCTTCTTCATCATCAATACACTCCTCATCTACCTTTTGGGAAGGTTTTGGCGACCACAAACCCAGTGATGGTGTGCGAGAGAGACCTGAAGGCGTGAAAGATGGCGTGGCTGCATCTTGGCGGCCTCCAGATCTCTGCAAACTTTCCCTGAAGGAAGCGATGGAGCGACCGGAGGATATCTTTCTGCTCATGCCACCGCCACCCGCCGAGTTCCAGTCGCTGCCGTTGCTAGCAGTTCCGGACGAGAAGGAATGATGGTTCGCACGAGCCCTGCTATTGCTATTACCATCAAACATGCCCCCGGCTGGCGGCGAACGCAACGAGTTTGCCGGCGCCAGTGGCCGCAGGTGTTCCACATTTGCTTTCAGCTTGAGATCGTACCTATGGTGCATTCGAACACCTTCGTGATTACTCGATGGCAAACTGTTGTTCGACTTCAAGGTTGCAAGCGAAATCGACGACAAGGACACGTCCATTAATGCAGGCTTGTGCTCAATAGCCCCGATCATGGCATTGCAGCCGGCACCATGCGACACGAGAATCACCACCGTCTCAATATCGTTCTCATTGTTGTCCTCAACCCTCGTCTCACTTCCGTTCGCCGCGCTTGGTCGGATGGCTTCGCTGGTCACTGCTGTTGCCGGTTCCTCCTCGACCGTGTACCAATCGATCAATTTCTGCAAGCCCTTGCTGAAACGCTTATGCATATCGGACCATTCCTCGGGCAGCTCGCCGCCATCACCCCAGTCATAAGGGGGGCGCATCGAATCCCATTGATAGTCAACAACCACGCAAGCGTCCTTGGCATGGTTCACGTATCCCTCCGGGATGGGCGCATTCTTGGATATCGAGAACGAGGGCACGGGTGGGTCGTAAGCTCCAACTTCGGCATCTGAGGCCGCAGGCGGCGCTGTTGAAGGCCTCTGGCTTTCAATAGTCCCCCTGTGACTGTGAGCCCAATCGACTGCTTGCCGTGATTCCAGCCGCGGTAAGGCCTTTTCCATGTTGTCCATGTTCTCCAGTGGCGCTGAAGTGGACCCACTCCCTGTCGCACTTGTTGGCGCCGCCGCCGACAATGGACTCGGGCCGACCCGCGCGCCAGCTGAACCCCAGAGATGGCCACTGCTCGTGTTTTGGGCCAAAGAATTTGAGTGTGCTCGAGTCTGGATGTGCGGGTAACTGTGGTAGTTCTCGGGCTTTAGCAGTGTTGCCTTGGCGCTTGCCAGCATCATGACAGATCCAGGCGGTGGGGTTATGAGCTCAAAGTATGTTGGTGACAGCCACTCGCCGAGCCAGGCGTCAATACGCAAGACGGCCTTCTTGCCCACAGGTCTGGACCGTTGTGGTGTGTTTCCTGTAGCGCCCGCGCCCTGGCCAATCTGACTTAGCTGCAAGGGCGACAAGGCCCTTCTAGCATCGGCCAGCAACGACGGCTTCGACGCCAACCCTGAACTGATGGCTATCGAAGTCTGTATACATCGAAGGAAGGGTGATGTGTGGATGACAACTCGAAATGTCTTTTTGCGGCGCGTCTTCTTTTCTGGTTCCGAGGCATCGTGCTCTTGGGCGCGCTTGCGCAGGATGGCTGCAATTTGCTCGCCGGTGATTCTGGACTGCGTCCATCCGGTATATGTGAGAGGAGGGTCGTATGGTGTCGGAGATGTGAGGTGCCACTGCTTGTCTGCAGAATCGAGTCGATGACCGTGTCTGGTTGCAAGGAGATGGTCAGCTGATGTCTTGCTGCAAACCGAGATTTGAGGAGGATGAATGTGACTGCAAGTGCATACCGGACGATGAAGATGCAAGAAGGCGGAGGCATGATGGGTGCTTTTTTTTTTTTGTCACACAAAAGTCTGGGTTTGCCGTCAGATCAGGATGGCAGCCGAGAGGAGGATGCCGCCTCTGGGTTATTATGGTGGACAATCGGAATTTTATAGAGGGCCAGGTTGAATGGCTCCTCTCGGTGAGGGGGTTGCAGGCAGCTAGACGTGAAAGCAAGCTCTGCGATGCGTTCAAAAGTAAACAAACAACCGTGTACCTATGGTAGTCAGCCGCGTTATGAAATTTCGGACAGTTCGATATTAAACAACTTGCGGGATTCGTCTGAGATCAGGGCGTGCATGGAGGAGGGATGAACGGACGGAAAGTTTGTCTGTGAATCAGCAGACAAAGATTGAAACGTCATGGGCGGGCACCATATTATTCTGGGGCTGCCTACTGTGGTAAGCTAATTTCTGGGACGAGTCTCCCAGTGACGGAAGAAATAACCCCACCAACAACTTGGGAACAGAGGGAGCCCACATGGGAACTGTGTTTGGCCACAAAATCCCTGTCACGGCTACTGTAACTACACATTCCGCTAGTGCTGCACAGAGGTGAGCCTTGGTGTCCTGTAGTAGGAAAATATATTGCCCCATGCATACCACGTGGGCAAAGTAACTGAGATTCTGAGGGTAGGGCGCGCAAACTTTGAGTGTGACAATCATGTTTCTTGAGCATGTGATCGACACGGGCTGTGAGGGAGCTCAGGTTACTTTTTCCCAGTAGCTAGCTGCAAGGATCAAGTTAAGGTCCATACCAGATGCCAGCCAACCCCCTGGCTTGTGGGGCCGGGCTAGCTTCAGGGTCGTTACCTTGCGGGTAGGTACAAGGTACCGTAGTAATTGCTACAATGGCATTAAATGGAAACGGAGGCAGTCCATTAATTATTAATCCAATCGATTGATCGCGACGTAAACACATCATTCCGATCATTGTCCATCGACGACATCATGCGAGTGCTTTTGCCGACACCTCATTAGCACCATAATGCCTACAACTGTTGCTACAATTTAGGGCACGTAACTACGGTTTACCGCTCAATTCTTCTACCTCCCCCAATTACTTTGGCCGACTTCGTCGAGATGCAGCTCTCTCGCCTACTCCAATTGCCAACGCTGCTGGCCGCGGCTCTCCTCGCCGTTGCGCCTCCTGTCGCAGCAGAACACACTAGCAACTGGGCGGTTCTTGTGTGCACCTCCCGCTTCTGGTTCAACTATCGCCATCTTGCAAATGTTTTGTCCATGTACCGCACAGTTAAGCGCCTTGGCATCCCCGACTCGCAGATCATCCTGATGCTGCCCGACGACATGGCATGCAACCCACGAAACGCCTTCCCCGGAACCGTCTACTCTAACGCCGAACGCGCCGTCGACCTGTACGGCGACAATATCGAGGTTGACTACCGTGGATACGAGGTTACGGTAGAGAATTTTATCAGGCTATTGACAGATAGGGTGGGCGAAGAGATGCCGCGGAGTAAGCGGTTGTTGACCGACGACCGCAGCAACATCCTAGTATATATGACAGGCCATGGCGGCAATGAGTTTCTCAAATTCCAGGACGCAGAGGAAATAGGGGCGTTTGATCTTGCCGACGCCTTTGAGCAAATGTGGGAAAAGAAGAGGTAGGGAAGGGTCTTCTGTCGCTGCCATTACCCACCAAAGGCCTTTTTCCCTCACTAACATGACTTCTGCGACAGATACAACGAGATACTTTTCATGATCGACACTTGCCAAGCCAACACGATGCTTACCAAGCTCTATTCGCCAAACATTATTGCGACTGGATCCTCCGAACTGGACCAGTCCTCGTACTCGCATCACGCCGATAACGATGTCGGCGTTGCCGTCATCGACCGCTACACATATTATAACCTCGACTTTCTCGAGAATGAGGTCAAGGATATCAATAGCAAGAAGACGATCGGTGACCTCTTTGACAGTTATACTTTTGAAAAAATCCACTCACATGCCGGCATGCGCTACGACCTCTTCCCCGGTGGAGCGGAGGCAGCACGAGCAAAACTGCTGACCGACTTCTTTGGAAACGTACAAAATGTCGAGGTCGATGGGAACGTAACCACAGGGTTGGACGAGGACTTGATTGCTCTGAGCAAGAAAATTGCTGCGCTCAAAGCCAAGGCCGAATCCGAGGAATCTGCTGTCGCCTCGGAGAATCGCGGAGCTTCGGCCGCTGCTGCGCCAAAAGACAACCAGTCTCTTCCCAAGAGGTCTCCGATCACCAAGCCTTTAACTGATGACAACTACTGGACCAAGAAGATTATGAGCGCCACTGCCATTTCTGGATGCGCCTTGATCTGGGGCTTGAGCTCTTATTTGTAGACTCAGGGTACAAAAACTTTGAACAACAAGTTTGATTATTTCCTGGGCACAGTATCACGGCCATATTTTATGAGAAAAACGGATCGCATACAGATTTTTGTGTGCCAGTCACATTTTTTTATCGCCATCAGGCTCTTCTCTGGTCGCGCCGCAATTAGACCTTGGAGAAATCGCCGCCCACAAAGAAACACTGAATCAAAGAGCTCGCCTATACCACTAATGCTGGCGATGCCGAGTGAGCTTTGCTGGACGGGTTAACTCCGAGAAGCAAAGACAGAGTCGCTGCAGTCAACAGAGATGCCGATGATCCTGACGGGAGTAGGCCACTGCTCGCTTGATACTACCGGTGACGAGCTTATCATGCTCTCTCTCTATGTGCCATGGATACATCTGTTGTTTCTTATTTTTTAACAGTTCCATGCTGCTCGTCAATACCTTTAAGAGATGAAGGCTGATGATACGAGAGCCAAGGGTTGTCGAACTAAAAGGAGACTTTTTTTTCGTGTGCAACGCACAAGGGTTACTGTATATATTATCAAATAAAGTGTTCAAATCAATAATCCTTTGTTAATATGGCCTTCAATAGTCAGTTAGGACTGGTAGGCAAATACCAAAGGTTGCCAAGGTAAGGGGAGGATCATTACAGGGTTCGACTTCGAATCGTAGCTGTGACATTTTACCCCCCGCACTTGTAAATTTTTCGCAGTGGATGAATGAACAGCACAAAAAAAAAAAAAGAGCGACAGCCACAATGAACAAGACAACTCAAGAATTCTGAGCACCAATCATGAAAAACAAATCAATTATCGAATGTTGAATGTCTCCTGATCCCAAGGGACCAGCGAACTGTCAAATATGGATACAGAGGTAAGTTGATGCTTGGCCATGGGCTTCTTGAAGAATTCTCGAGTCTGTCTACTTTGAAGCAGACGGGGAAATGATATGATTTGAGCTCTCATGAAAAAAAAAAAAAATGAAAGAGAGAGAGAGATGAAATTACGGGGAGATGGGAGAGTTTTATGCTCATCATCTGCGCTCGCAAAGTCTCGCACAAAACCGCAGTCAATACTGGCCTTTGCTACTCGCCGCAATGCGGGTGAGGTTTTCGATTCTCATTCAACTTGGCAACCCAATTATTGAGTCTGGCGCATTTGTTTCCTCGTCCGTCAGTTTTTGAACTGACTTTCCCATCACTCAGGCCCTTCAGCTCAAGACCATCGAGCTCCGGAGTAGGCCTTTTGGCAAGCGCGCAATCGCATGGTCTGCTGATGCTGAGCTGGCCGTGGCGGCCGACGACTCGGTCTTGGTGTTTATGCCCCAGTTCCCGCGGTTTCATGTCGACTTTGCCGAGCAGAGGCGCAAGCAGGCCGCCGCTGCCGGCTCCTCATGGCTCGAGGGAATCGACAAGATCCAGCCGCTCAAGCCCCAATACGCCGATGGTCAACGCAGGATACCCATATCGCTGCCGAGGGTAAGCCCACGGGTAAACTTTCACCTGTTTGCCACGTCGGGCGTCGACAGTCCCTACGACGGCTGGGTCGACCACGGTACCGAGGACAGCTCTGGCGCAGGTAATGGGGAAGGCAGTGGGAGCGAGGACGACTTTGAAGACGATGCGTTGCCCGACGACGAGATACCCAAGAACGCCTGGAGGAAGATGCCGAATTTGAGGGATCGAAACAACCCTTTCAATGTCACGGGCGCGGGATCGGGCTTGTTCACTAGCGTCGGCTCGTCACTCAACCAAGTTCTCTCCCTCGCTTGGTCTCCCCCAATAGGCCGCAACGATCGCTGTCTGCTGGCAGTCCACAGCGCTGCGGGCTATATAGCCGTGTATGGCGAGCCCCTGGTGGCTGCGGCAGACGAGCAGCGTGGCCACCATCTTGGCAGCATGTACAGCACCGAAGGTTGGGAGGTCCTCTGGGGTGTGGGCGAGCGCCTATCTGTTCCAAAGCAAGCAACCTGGGGAGAGTGTTATCGGTCATTCGCCTGGAGCCAAGAGATATGGCCTGGCAAAGCCTTGATGGCGGTCACGACGGATGATTTGGAGATCGCGATATTGGCGGTACACGCACGCGTATCTGTGGATTGGGAAGATGGGGTCGTGGGAGCCGGATGGCAGATCGAGGAGGTGGCGAGATTCGACGCCAAGGGCCCCCATCCTCCGGGCCATGTTCACGACCTCGACTACGTCCCTGACAAGTCGACAGTTGGACTGAGCTTCGGCCCCAGCTCCAGCAGTGGTGAGGATTCAAAGGAACTTTTGCTAGGATACATCTCGCGAGGATACGTTGGCTTCCGAAAGGTCACAGTCAGACGAGAATGGTTCAGAGAGGGCGATGTGCCTTTTGTTGACGTCGCCGAGACTGATTCGGATGGGAGATGCATGTTCCTAGCCCCCGATGCCTTTATGTCATTTGAGGATAATGTGAGGATTATCTTGTCCTTGTCCTCTTCTGCTCTATAGGTACAAAGTGCCCATCCTGTATGCGCTAACATTTATATCTGATTCAAACAGGTGTGGACAGTTCAAGGTCAAAAGATCTGCCGAGGCGTTATCGCCACTCCGATGGTACCAAAAATTTTCGAGGTCAACATGTCGATTGAGACGTCACGAATCCAACCGCATGCCCTGACGCAATGCGGTTGTGTTTACCCTGGGCCTGAAGAAATATCAAGAAACCCAATACAAGGTAGCTAGTCTCCAGGATCAAGTTTCCATTCCCAGATTTTTAGCCCGACCATGCCAATCGCTAATGAAACACAGACCTTGTTGTACACCCGCACCTGCAAGGAAGCAGTATACATCAACCGCCAGTCTACACCCTGATTCGTCTCTCAGCAACACAGGCGTCAAGGGGCTGGTATGAGACGACAGTTCCGTCAACGAGTAGCGAGGCTGGCCCCAACCCGAAGTGGGCTGTGGCTGTCTCCCGTATACTTGACATATCTATGCCCAAACACATGTTGGGCAAGACGGGAGCCGAGGGCTTAGGCATCGGCGATGGCGATGATGATGAAGATGAAGACAAGAACGACGAAAACGACAACGAGATGGACGACGATGATGAAGATGAGGACGCAGAGGGCGAGGAGGACGTCGACGTTATGCAGAATCATCTCAAGCAAATGGACGCACCGGCATCATCAGCGGATGATGACAGCATCCCCATCTGGCGCGCCCGTCTGTACGGAATCGCCCTGTCTCCAGGCGGCGGCTGTAGCGCAGTCGTTTGGGCCAAGATGGCGGCTGCGGTGGTGGAGCGTGGAGCTTGGCACCAGGCACGCAGCACGCTCTCCTTTCACTGTCATGCTACGCCTTGGGCTGAGGAGGAGGACAAGGTCGAGGTCATCAATGGCCCGCACATTGCAAGACTGTCGACAGAGGCCAAGATGTTCGAGTGGATGTATGGACGCGGGCCTGACGTTGCCGGAGTAACCAGACCAAAGGAGAATGCTGAAGGTATTCCCGTCGTCAAAAAGGCATTCGAGGGCATCGCCAGTTCGTGTGCGTATTGCCGGCAACCGCTGGTACGCAACGGGCTCTTCTTTTTGTGTCCCAAGAGACACAGTTTCGGTAAGTGTGCTTAATGACACTCTTGTAAGCCGTACGAAACTGATTTCGACTCGATACTGACACGAAGTTCGCAGAGATCTGCACTATCAGCAGTTTGCCAATCCTCAAACACGGTTCATCTCGGGTTTGTGGCGTCTGTGGCAAGCGTAGCTTGAGGGCCGAGGCGATAACAAGCTTATTACCTGGTCATCACGATGCTAATCTGACCGATGCGCTGCGGTCCGTAGTCAGATGTGTGATATGTGGTGGAAAGTTTGTGGACTGATGAGGTGGCTGAGTGGTAAATTACACTCGAGCGATGCATGGAGTCTTAGATATTGTTGGGCTTCCATGATAAATGACCCCTCCTCTCCAGGACCGAGAGAAAGTATTGGCTTCATAAATAAAACAAAACGAGCAAGAGCTCTAGTTAGGCAGTCTAAGGCCGTGTCTATCTGCTAATGAATCGATCTATTAGACATTCAATCTAAAAAAGAATCGGGACCTTGTATCCTCAAGTTAAATTGTAACCGAACAAGGATGCGCCCTATAGATCATATCCCACATGTTGCGGCATGCTGAATTTCCCTTGCACCCAACGTCCAACTCTATCAGAGATGATATAGCCAGCTTGCTTCAATCAAACACCTTGTTCATGGCTTGGTGCGCCAGCTCAACACCCAAAAACGTCGCAGCGTTGGCCGGGACCGCTCTCGCCAGAGCCGGTCCGAATCCTGGGAAGAAAGCCTTGTAGCCACCCTTAGCATACAAGCCCTTGATGACACCACCGATCGTGACATTGCCCTCAGCAGTCTGCAGCCGGCTCTTGACGGTGTCAACAGGGAAGACCGGGATCCACATGGCGACTCCAGCCGCCGCGCCGGCACATGTGATGGCCATCAGGCTCAGCTCCCCACTCGGCTTGCCAGTGACAGGGTCGACGGGGGACAACTTCCTCTTGATGTACTCATACGCAGCAAAGTATGCCGCCGACCCGGGGCCGTCACGCGCCAGCGTCGCCACGCTGCCGCGGAAGACAGATCTCACTCCGCCTTCCTTATACAGCTGCCGTACTACGTCGAGACCACCGCTGTAGCGCGGCTTCTCGCCGGGTGCGAGCTGCTTCTGACCCTGGACCTGCAGGATCACCTTTACACGCTCAAATGGTGCCGTGATGGCAGTCATTGGTATGGCGGAGAAGAAGCCGGCGGCGGAAATTTGTGCTATGGAGAGAGGCCCGTCCCGGTTGGACGACGCGCTGCGTACGAGAGTCTTGCCAAGGTCATAACCCCAGAATGAGACGGCGACTGTGAAAAAAAATGCAATCAGACACCTCATTAGCTTTTCTCTCTTGTTCGAGACATTCTCTAGCTCTTCACAGGCGTTGAGCAAACGCAGAACTTACACATGGGGGTGACACCAACGAGCGGCGCACTAACGCCTGCATACAAGCCCCTCATACCATCCCGCGCGACGCTCTTCCGGACAACATCGATGGCAGACGAGTAAACGCCCTTTTCGGCCGTTTGCAGGCGGACCTTGACGAGGTCAAACGGATGACCGACAACGACGGCGCAGACGCCTCCGAAGCCACCCGCCGCGAACGAGCGCAGTTGTGCAGCACCCGCCGAGGCCACAGCCTTGGCCTCGGTCTTGAGCTCCTCCTTGGACTCTGGGATGTGCGGGATGGTGCCGCCGAGATGCTTTGAGGAAGAGTCGCGCACCATGTCTTTGGCGGCTGCAAGGTCGCCCTGTTGCGAAGATGCTGACATGGCTGGGCCTGGCGGATGTGTGACAGGTGGATGTTGTGAAAGGGATGGGTGAATCGTAGTTAAAGTAGAGAGAGTCGACGGCTCGAGGGCAGAAAGAGGCCCGCAGCTATGTTATCCTTTCCAATTGAAGGGGGCTCAGATGTTTGTATCTGTTTTCGTTCGCGCCGCGCTAAGGAAAGAGACAAGCTTCGTTGCTCGGGTCGTCTGGCCACAGAATGCTACCGAAGAGCAAGCAAGAACCGATTGCTACTCTGAGATCAAGATTAATTGCCGGCTGTACGACGTCCCGTATAAGATGAATAGGTAGTTGGTCTATTTATCGTAGGGTTAAGGAGACATAAAACCAAAGCAGACGCGGCTAGTTGCGGAAAATGAAAGCTGATTTGGAGTTCGGGACAATGGATGGGTTTTCTACGGAGAGACGGGCTTTCAAGGTAAGCTAAGAAATCCCACCCACGGCCGACGTCACCTCAGAGAGCATGTACGGGTCCAATTGAACTTCGGGGTGGTGCGGTGCCTCGGCAAATGGGGGGTGGGTTCCCCAGTACCCCAAATCCAAATCCACCGTACAACGAACGCGTTTGGTATGTTCGCGACGACCTTGGATCCACTCTGCTGACCCTGTGTGTGTGGGGTGGGGGGTTCTACATGCTATGTAACGATGTGCGCAGTGTTTGACACCGCATTATCACATGCGTAAGGAACAGGCGCGGAACGAACACCTGACGTTCTTTGACCAGTCTCATGGCCCGCCTGATATAGCATTTTTTTGACTACTGGTCAGGACTAGACACATATGTATCTGGGTGTAAAATGTAAAAGATCCGAGCCTGCACCCATTTTCATCATCCCATGCTACTACCAATTGAAGAAAACAACGGACTACCGAACGTGCAACGGTTACCCACCTACCATGGAGCGGAACAGCGCCGCACTTGATTGCATGGAATTTATTCTGGTACAAACCTCGGCAGCCATGGGATGACAAGACTGTTTAAGTAACAGGAGCAAGCGCTTGACTTTCACCCCTCCCGCATACAGTTCACGGCTAGTTCCGCCTCCCAAAACTCCTTGCATTCTATCTACAATGAACCATCCAAACCGGCAAAATATTCTATCCGGTCAAATGACCTGAACGTTATACATCCACCCTAATGTACCATGCTATTTTACAAAGGAAATATTTCATACATCAGACGGCCCTTTCTTGTTCAGATCCAACAACATCCCTCTATCTTGCGCAAATAAATGTTTGGCTACAGCACCATCCACATTAGATATGCGCATGGTATCTACCCCATCTAAAGCACACTGTAGCTTGGCCTGTGTCCCCCTGCAGGCCCTTGACCGGGCATTGTCCTGTTCAGGCCACACCAGCAGCTTGGGTCGCCTTCTCTTTCGACCTGCACCGTAATATCGATCCCCTTGGCCGCAAGATATGACCGAACACGCTTTCCAACATCTTCCATATCGGCCCCACGAACTGCAGTCACGTGCATGACGCCCAGCAGATGGTCCCCTGGAGCTGCGTGATTATCACCGCCGCTGCGGTCGTCCATCCAGAATTTAGGAACCGCGTAGTTGGCAACCCCACGAAGACCTGTTATGCCTGACAGCGTATCTCGCAGACCGTACTCGACCCGATCCGGGACCGTGAGGAGCAGCCGACGTGCTGAAGAGCTAACCAACGGCATGGCCGAGCCGAGGATAAGCACCGCGATCAAGAAGGATGCTAGAGGATCCCATCCGGACCAGGGCCAATAGTAGGTCAGGGCCGTCGATACGATGACGGCCGCACTGCCTAGCGTGTCGGCCATAACATGGAGGTAGATACCCATCATGTTCTCGTTATCGTGCGAGTGGCCTCCACAGCCCCCGTGGCTATGCCCGTGACCATGGCCATGATCATGTGAATGCGAGTGACCGTGGTCATGTCCGTGGTCGTGGTCGTGTGCATGGTCATGCGAGTGTCCATGGGAGTGGTGACTATGGTCATCGCCGCCATGATGATGATGGTGATGACCAAACGCCCACATACCTATCAAGTTTACTGCCAGACCCGCTGAGCTCACAACGAATAGTTCGGCAAGTCTCTTGGTAGCACGACCCTCCATGATTCTCTCGAACGATTCGAATATAATCTCGACGCTGATCAATCTGCAGTTATATTTCTGTTAGCAACTTTTCCTTCGTCATTTTTGTCTGCTCCGCAGGAAACTCACATGAGAAAAACGCCGTTCGCAAAGCCGCTCAACGTCTCAATTTTGCCAAATCCATATGGAAACCTCTCATTGGGTGCCCATTTGCTCGCAACCGACGCAAAGAGACCAACGGCGAGCGCCACACAGTCAAAGAGCATGTGTATGCTATCACTCAGAAGACCAAGCGAGTCGGTGGCGTAGCCATAAAACGCCTGTACCATCATGAAGGAGAAGTTGATACTGTACAGACTAACATCAGTCCCGGACATCCCACAAAAAACCCAGTCAGCAATTCAGGCACAGCTTATGCGTACCTCATGAAATAAAATATCCTCCTCGAGTCCTTTTCCGTTACAATCGCATGCAACAAAGGCCATTTGGCTGTGTAGGGTAGTATTGAGTTGGTGAACCTCGATCGCTCAGCTGAAGACCCGAGGTCATGGACATGCGTGACGCCTTGCGCAGGGGCATCGTATTTGATATCAAAGCTCGCCTGCGATGGTGTGAGTACATGCTTCCCTCCCCGTGTGGAAGATGCAACAAAGCCCTGGTTGGTTGAAATGGACATTGAAAATTTTGATGGGACATTTGCCTGCTCCGACGAGCTGTCATTATGGTTGCCATGTATGTGTGAATGAGAGTGCGAACAGCTATTCCTTTGGGCGTGGGTGTGGGCGTGGTCGTGGGAATGCGAATGGGAGTGCGAGTGGCCGTGACCGCCGTGATCATGGCCGTGACCATCGCCGTGATCATGGTCGTGGTCATGATTGTGGTCATGGGTGTGGTTGTAGTCGTGGTAATCGTCGTCGTCGTTGTGTGTGAGCGGCTGCTCACAGAGGCTCGACCTCTTTCGTGCGGCATGCTGGCCTAGGTGGCCAAAAGAAGGTGGCGAGCCCGTGTGGGAATGCATATGGCCTGGAGCATGGTGAGAGTGTGGAATACTGGCCGGTAGCGCATATGAGGCCATCGTCAAAGACGGCTGAGATGGGTAGGCAGTGCTTTGTTTGCTGGTTGCACCTGGGGAAAGCAAGTACTGGGAGTCAAGTTTTTGTTTGTTTGTTTTTTTTTTTCAAGAGAAAGGACTGTCGATCCAAGGAGCTACAGTGCCCCTGCAATGTATTTCCTTCCTATCATGAAGCTCAAGTCCTTGACGATATATGTAGGTAGGTAGTTTGCGCGTTCTCCCACCCAGGTTTGCGTCGAGCTTCAGGGGACGAACCAGTCGATATACAGCTCGCTCGGCTCTGTCTGTCGCAAGTGAGGGGGGATTGACTTTGTGATAGAGTTGCGACTGAGACCTTGTGGGTTGTAGTGCTGGGCTAGTCTGTTGGCGCGTTTGGCAAAAAGGGCGACGGAGGAACCGTAGTGTTTTCAGCACCAACACCACAAAGCGGGAACTTTTCACAAAGTGAAGAGGGGAGGCAGATGATCAGCGGGCGCAGAAGGTTTAAAGTTGGATCGCTTAACCGTCTAGAAAGGTCAAAAGTTATACGATGAAGAGCCAAAACAAAGAAATGGCCACGAGGTAAATAGAAAGTCACAGAAAGTAACAATTCGTCGGATACGCTTCATGCAAATGTGAACGAATAAACAAAGGAACGGGTAGACACAGGCGCGACAGCATCTCACGTCCATCCAATCCCAGGGTTGATTCGCCTCGGCGCTGGGCAGGCTTGGCAGGCTACCTATGTTCGACAGGCGGGCGCCCTCTTGTGTCGTGATTGTGCCGCCTTCCTCTTTTAGCGCTCGAATGCCCCTGAGTCCAAGTGGGTCCCTCACTTACTATGACGAGTTAGGCAGTCGGTCCTGTATTTGCCCAACGTCCCGACATCGGGTATGGTGGGGCACATCTGAGATTAGTGTCTATCGTGTTTGACTGATTGGCTGTAGCGTGCTGGTCTCTTCTGACGGATGCGTTGCGCATTCCAGTACTGGAATTACCACATGATGAAACCGTTGCTTCAGTCAATCCCAGTGTCAAAGGGACTTGGTGATTTACAAAAAAAAAATAAAAGACCTGCAGGCCACCAGGCGCTTCATGCATATTTTTCAGCTGCCTACTTTACTTGCCTACCTTGATTACTACGACCTATCACATTAGCTACCAGGCTGTAATGAAGTGCGAGGTTACTGGCCCCTTGGGAGAAGCTACAACCAGCATGCGGCCAAGACCTTGACGCTACAAGGCTCCCCGGTATACTGACATCACCCTTGACATCGATAGACCCAGCTGCTTAAGAAAAGCCCCCCACTAGTGAACTGCCCACGTCGTAGGGTGTGCGCACTGATTGCCAAATCTTCCGAGATCTCGTGGTGCAGCTTGGTAAACGATCTCTCGCTAGTCTCATATCAGGAGCAAGAGCTTCGTTGAGAAGGTCTCGTGGCAGTTGATCGTGACGACTCTGTCCCACGTCAAGCGCGCAGGATTCATTTTGTTTGTTGGTTTTCCCACGTTGTTGCTTGCTCTTCTTTTAAAAAGGACAAATCTGCGCTCCTCGCCCCCTCCCCACACCAAAGTCGCAACTTTGTGTTGATAGAAACAACCACGATGGAATTGCACCTATAGAACTTAAATGACCGCTACTGCTGCAACAACCTGATAATACTTACTTTCACTGGGTTTCTTGGCCAAAAATTCAGTCGCAATCCCTCATATTTCATGACTGCAGCCGCAATGTTGTCCTTCTTCATACTATTCGCAATTTTCTTCTGCAGTGCTCTTCTGGTCCTTTTGCCTTCGAGATACCTGCGCTCCTCATCCAAGACGGGATCAAATACGGATGTTTCGGTTCAAGTTCTAGTGCTCGGGGACATCGGAAGAAGCCCAAGAGTGCAGTACCATGCCATGAGCATCGCAAAGCATGGGGGCCGGGTTGATCTCATCGGCTACCAAGGTAAGTCACTTTACGGGAATGGTTATCCGCAAGAGTCACTGCGGCACTTAAGCCTGAGTTTCTGATCATTCGCAGAAACTCCTCTTCATCCCGAGCTGCTCAAATACCCCAAGGTCAGCGTGCACTCACTGGACCCTCCTCCGCGTGTGTTGCGCTCGAAATCAATTCCCTTCATCATATCGGGTCCCCTCAAGGTCATCTGGCAGGTCTTTACTCTCATCCATGTCCTGGGATACGAGACACCGCCGGCTCAGTGGCTACTGATTCAAAACCCGCCATCGATTCCGACCATGGCCGTTGCGACACTCATCTCCAAGTGCCGCAACACTCGCCTCCTTATCGACTGGCACAACTATGGCTGGACCATTCTTTCGGGCACCCGCGGCGCTCGTCACCCGTTTGTGCGAATCTCCAAGCTTTACGAGTGTCTGTTTGGCCGCTTCGGCAGCGCCAACCTCACCGTCACGCACGCCATGGCGAGACAGCTCAAGCGTGCGCCGTACGGCATCAAATCGCCCATAGTACCCATGCACGATCGGCCCGCGGCCATCTTCAAGCCCCTGAACGACCCTATGGCGAAGCTGGACATCCTCAGCCGCATCCTCGATTCCCGCGACCTGGCCGCTGCCATAGTTGATAGGCGCACACGTCTCATCGTAAGCAGCACATCCTGGACCCCCGACGAGGACTTCAACCTGCTCCTTAGCGCCCTTGTGCAGTACGCAAACAGCATGCAAGACGACGGACAGTCCATTGTGCCTGTCGTGGCGGTGATCACGGGCAAGGGTCCGCAGAAGGCCATGTACGAAGCCAAGATTAGCAAGATGGCTGAGGATGGACTGATACCCAACGTCACGGTCCGAACTGCATTCCTGTCGTTTGAGGACTATGCCGCTCTCCTGGCTTCGGCAGACTTGGGTGTATGTCTGCACATGTCGAGCTCGGGCGTTGATTTGCCCATGAAGGTTGTGGACATGTTTGGGGCAGGGCTCCCAGTGGTGGCCTACTCGGCCTATGAGAGCTTCTCGGAGCTTGTTCGTGAGGGTGAGAATGGTCGCGGGTTCGAGACTGCTGGCGAACTGGCCGCTGAGCTCACGCGTCTGCTCAGCGTCGAGGGCCAGGACGAACTAAAGCATCTCCGACAAGGTGCCATATTGGAAGGCAGCAGGCGATGGGATGAGGAATGGGATGCATCGGTCGCGCGCATCCTGGGTCTTGTCGAAGCATGAAGGACTTGTTGGCGCGAGCAACTTTTATAGCATTGCGATGGCGTTGGTTTCTCATCCATTAAGTTCTTTTTCTTCCGAAGGGCCAGAGGCTGAATTACACCGAAGTGCAAAACGGGGCCCTTGCAATAGTGGCGAATATCCGAACCGGTAGATTCAGAAAACAAAAAAAATCGACACGCTGAAACGTGAGCTATGTTCTCAAAGACGCTGCATCTCGATATGGAACAAATTTATACAGCCTACTAACCCATAACTTCCTTTAACGCCATGCGCGGTCAATCATGCTGCCCATGTGATGCCACCAGACCATGCTTCAAGAAACCTCGTCTCCCGTGGCGTGCCCTATGAATCCTCTCCAGTACTCTCACGGACACATTTCCTTACGATTTTCCTGAATTCTTTGGGATCTTCCCTGAGCAACCTTGCCGCCTCGACGTTCGCCGGGCTTTCCACGTTCAAGTCGGAAAACAAGCTGATGACGCTCAGCAGTATCGTCTCGGGAGTTTGTACGGGGCTCCAGCGCTCCGATGCTGCCTCATAGCCGTACTTGTCTTCTTCGGGCGGGTGAAGGATGCTGATGCAGAGCACGCCGTTATCGTAGATGTTTGGGTGGAAGGGTATCGGTTTCTGAAAAGTCATGCTCGGTGGGAGGTGAGGGTATGTCGGGGGAAAAGAGAGTCGGGCTCGGAAGTTGGCGCCTAGCAAGGGGGTTTTAGTTTCATGGCTTAAATAACTGGTCCAGGATGCGACTGGACCTGCCAGTTGACATCTGGGCTTCACATACCACCATAGAATTTTACATCGTCATCGATCATGAGCATAACGTTCCACTCAAAGAGGTTGGAGTCGTTAACTAGGCCCACTGAGAACCTTGGATTATTGTCTCTCTGCATCTGTTTAAGCTGCCGGCCTAAGAGGAGGGCGGCTGCTGATGTTGACTGAGATGAAGACGAGGCGCCGTTGTAGGACATTGCTGCGAGAGTATGACGGCAAGCGCACCCCCTAAATTCTACTGGTACTGCACGAAGGCGATTTTGTTCTGGTCCAAGGGCCTGATGTGAATCGCGGGTAGAGAAGTGAGTAAGGCAGATAGGTAGACAACCTAGGATCCGTGGCAGCTGCAGACCAAGCGCTTTTTGAATGTGTTCCCCAAAGCACAGCAAGAGATCAAGGTATGGAAACGTTTAGTCTGTATGGGTACGGTGCAGAGCAGAGGTCGGCTGGCGGTCACGCGGCCTTTGGTGGACTAGAATCTTCAACGAGCGGCCTAGTACTTTGGTCGAGGCGGCGATATGCGGCGACCAGGGTTAAGAGGTGTCGGGCGGGGTAGTCACAAATTGGCTGCAAGTGATCGAGTTTTGCGACGTTGGTGCCGGATGGGGTATGTATATAATGTAAGTGCCTGGGAAGTAAATTGAATAAACGTTCCGAAGGTATCGTTCAATATGAACTTGTGAAGTCACAACACGAGGTTGAGAGTCGGAAGAGTTCCAAATAGGAGTTGCACAAGCATGGACTCGAGATACAGCTACAGGCGCGCACTTTCCGGTATCTGGTTGCGAGTCGAGGGGGAATGGTGGGGACGACATTGCTGACCTGCTAGGGGGGTAACCCCTGGGCCGAAGGCGTGCGACTGCCCGTGCTGAATGAGTAGAGGTCACGGGCGGGGGCGGGCCAGGCGTTAAGATAATGCTTCTGTTCATAATCAGCAAAGTTGCGTCCTTTCACAAATGATGCGCATACTCATAATGGGAATTGGTTCTCAGACAACGCACTGAAAGCTCTGTGAAACAGCCTGCGAAAGCCAACATTGGCCGCCTGCTTGGGTATTAGTTTAAAACCGATTGTACACATACAATCCCCCCATCAAGTAACGCCAAAACACAAAGTCGTCCGCCTTCTCGGCAGTTAAACCAACAAAGTATAGTCAAACATCACACGCTCCATGGGACTCCGAAAACCAGTCCATGCCACTACTTTTGCTTTGAGGTTCCAAATCCGGCTATCCCCATCATTGTCAACATGTCGTCCTCCTCATGCTCGCCTTCTATCCTCACATCATCGCCATACTCGGTCTTGACCTGGCTGGCAGCTTCTTTTTCGGCTCGTTTGCGTTCGGCCAGCTCGTGCCGCTTCTTCCTCTTTTCTTCTCTCTCCTTCTCCTCCTCTTCTTTTCGCAGCTCAAGCCTCTCGTCGAGCTTGAACACTGTTTGCTTTTTCCTATTCTCTTGTCTCCTCCACAGCTTCTCAATCCGCTCATGGACTTCCTCAGCAGTGGCTGCCTGCACGTTCATGTTCCGCCCAGTCGCGATCTGATGTTGCGGCGTGTTGATGTGCTCCAGCATCTGAATGTTGTCCTTGAATGTGAGATCGCATGCCTCGCAGTAGAAGCCCGCGCCGCGTCCACGCTTACCCTGGCCCGCCCCGGCGGGCACCAGCATCGTCTTTCCGACCTGCGCGCTGAAGTCCATCATCTCGGACCGTGCCGAGGTGAATTCTTCGTCGCCCGTCATCGGCTTGTGGTACTTCTTGCCCGCCAGCTTTGCCTCATAGCGGGCTTTGCGCTCGGCCGCCTCGGATTCGTCACGCTCTTTGGCCCTTGCGGCGTACTCTTCAGGGTTGCGCGTCTTGCGGAAGGATGTATCCCCCGCCGGGGTGCCATATGCCGAGCTGTTTTTCGACATGTTTGCAGATATTCGAGGCGGAGAGACTGCTGATTTTCTTTTTTGTCGGGAACAGGTGTATTACTGTCGACTGTCGCTTGTGTGGTATGAGCTTCAATTGGGGTGTTATGAAATACCGAACTTGGAGGCAGGCAGTGCAAGGTAAGAAGTTTGTGGACAGCAAGGTGTTGGCGAAAGCTTTCTTCAGTCGCGCTGGTGATCTCTAGGCCGAACAAGATGTTGCTTGACCCATCAGGCAATTCCGACAGTGGATTCCTTCCACTGCATACCATACCCACCTTTCCCACTACCTACCCTAGACTATCTGATTTTCCTAACTGTCTGCCTTGGTGGGGTAGCTCCGACCGCGGGGGGGGGGGGGGGCCATTTTTCGCGATATTTTGATGTCTTGTCGCATCGTATTTCCTCACGCCGTCTCGTGTGGCAAGATCTTGTCGAGTTGTGATCAACGTTGACAAGGATTGTTATTTATTGCAAAATGCTTTATCTCATCGGTCTAGGTCTCTCTGACGAGACCGATATCACAGTCAAGGGTCTCGAGATCGTCAAGAAGGCGGCTCGAGTGTACCTCGAAGCATACACAAGCATCCTACTTGTTGACCAGAAGGTTTTGGTGCGTTGCGTCGCATGCCATATAACTTCATGTCGGCCAACTCACCATACCCGTAATTGTCGCCCTAACAATTCCTGGTGAACAGTAGGAATCCTACTATGGCCGCTCCATAGAAGTTGCCGACCGCGAGATGGTCGAGTCCAACAGCGACGAAATCCTCCGGAACGCCGCGACAGAAGATGTAGCATTCCTTGTGGTTGGAGATCCATTCGGGTATGTATTACCAAAACTCAGCTCAAAAGGGCTAGCTAGCTAGCTGTGGTCCGCGCCGTATCTAACAATGCCATTACTCCAGTGCAACGACACATACCGACCTGGTCATCCGCGCACGTCAGCTTCAGATTCCAATCCGCACAATCCCCAACGCCTCAATTATGTCTGCCATTGGCGCCTGTGGCCTACAACTGTACAACTTTGGGCAGACCGTTAGCATGGTTTTCTTCACTGAGAACTGGCGACCATCCAGCTTCTACGACCGCGTGGCCGAGAATCGCGCTCTAGGCCTACACACTCTGGTCTTACTGGATATCAAGGTTAAGGAGCCCAACTTTGAGAGCTTGGCCAGGGGGAAGTTGGTGTACGAGCCTCCGAGGTTCATGACGGTCGGAACATGCGCCAAGCAAATGCTCGAGGTGGAGGAAGAGAAGGTCAAGGATGGAGCTGAGGGCGGCGTCTGTGGAGGCGAGGCTTTGGCCATTGGCGCTGCGAGGGTCGGTGGTAAGACAGAAAAGTTTGTGGCGGGCACGCTTAGGGAGCTTGCCGACAGCGCCGATGAATTGCTTGGTGCGCCATTGCACAGCCTTGTGTTGTTGGGGAAGAAGACACATGAACTGGAGCACGACTTTGTGCGAGAGTTTGCGCTGAACCAGGATAATTGGGATCGCATTTGGAAAGCAGACTATCAAATTCAACCATGAGGGTGTGGATCCTCAAATTTGAATGTCCTAAGTCAGGTTGGGAGACAACATGGTTGATTGTAACGAACTAGCTGTCTACGGTTGGTTACTACCTTTTAACTTTGTTGCTCATCCGAACAACTGTGGTCCCAGCTCTGGTGACCAGTCCTCTATCAGTTCCTGTCGAACTGACTGATGTTCCTTGCAACTCACAACTGCCCCCATCTTAGTTGGCCTTTCTCCAGGTCAGAACCTCATCCTCGCTAATCTCTCTCAACTTCTGGATAGTTGGGGCCTTGCCCGTGACAGCACCTTGCGCGATGTCGGCGGCTCTGCTAATGAAGTTCTTGTTCACGACCGAGTACACAGCCGAATGCGTCTTGACACGGATGATACCGATCCTAGGGTCATCGGGGCTACCATCGTGCTTGCCGTCACCCAGATCGCCGACCCACGCTTTAAGGTCCTGCGAATAGTACTTCTTAACCAAAGATCGGTCCGTCTCGATACTGGCCTTTCCAGAAATGGAGGCCCACTCGCCTGAGGTGTTGATGAACGAAATGTTGATGTGCGGGTCAGAGGCGAGCTCGTCTGTCTTGCCGGACTCGGTATTGGTGTGAAAGAGGAGATCGATGCCTCCCGTCTCCTGTAGTTTTGGTAATTAGGTTAGCATCTTGTTTGTGATTCCTCGCGAGGCCCTCCCAGCTCCTAGTAGTGCTGGGATATTGTCTGTCAAAACATGGGCAGGTTAGGTAGGCAGGCAGATAAGTACCTTGGCAGCCAGGGCCATGCAGCGGGAGTGCAAGTAGCTGGTTGTGCTGTCGCGAGTAGTCATCATGCCGAACTTGCAGGAGTCCATGAACTTTGCGAGATCATCAATCTTCTCCTTGGTGGTCGCAGTGGTGTCGAGGTTCTTGGCCTTGTAAGGGTCCTCGGGCTTGTCGCCAACGTTTGTGTTGGAAAAGGTGTTGGATGACATTTTGATGGTTGTTTTCTTTTGTAGAGTATTAAGAGGTAAGTGATTTTTCTTTGTGCGGTTCAACGTTCAAAGATATCAAGGTGAGAATCAGAAGGTCAGCAGAGAATTGAGATGGGCAATTGAAGTAGAGAACATGAGCTGGGGAGGTAGGAAGGCAATTAGTATTTATTAGACGTGTTTGCTCTTGATAACCCCGTAAAATTGATGTCATTATTTGATGTTTGGTGCGCACCTGCCGCCCAGAGTGTGTGTCTAAGTGCAAACTGCAGATCAAGTCGTGACGTCAGGCAAAAGCCGTTGCGGCCTTCCCGGTCTGGTGCATGCCGTTTGTGTAAGTCGATTCGATTGAAAGCGCCCGACCAACAAAAACAAACCCACATCAAGCCTCATCGAGCATCATCGCGGGTAGTACCCCGCAAGAGCCCGCTCTTCTCCGTAGTATGAGCAAATACCCAAGGTAGGTAGGTACCTAATAAACAAACAAGTCCAATCAATTCATTAACAAGCCTATCTACCGATTCCAACGCCTCGCCGCGATCAATGCTTAGAAGAATCTATACTTAGGTCTCGCCCAGCCTGAACAAACAAATAAAACTATCCGAAGACTCCTTGCAACGGAAAACAATACGGAGAGAAAAACCAAAAGAAGAGTAGGGCTTCTGTTGCAGTAGATAGATCTTGGCATCACATGACCAGATGAGCTTAGT
The DNA here is from genome assembly GCF_004337985.1 of Pyricularia pennisetigena. Lineage (NCBI taxonomy): Eukaryota > Fungi > Ascomycota > Sordariomycetes > Magnaporthales > Pyriculariaceae > Pyricularia > Pyricularia pennisetigena. Next base: position 502,711 of record NC_043741.1, read on the forward strand.
CAGCGCTGTGCACACCATAAAAGCGCTGCCACGCTCGTTAGCCTAAATAGCGCACCCTACCTAAATACATGGCTCTCCTACCATTCATGCAAACTGCACGTATACGTTCGTGTGCGTTAATTATAAACCCGGTACAGCTGTAGATTATAAAAGTCTCTATTTTACGCAAATTGCAATTATATATTAATACGAATAACGTGTAATTTATCTATTTTTCTTTATTTATACCGCACACCATATTTACGACCGAAAAACTCCAAAAATCGCCAACAGCGCTCAACTTACGCGCCTAATAGCTTAAATGGTTTAAAACGTACCGTTAAAATACCGAAATATTACGCATTTGGAAATTGGTTAATCTAAACAAACAAACCGACGAAAAACTCCCAATATTTAAAAAATTTACCGAAAACGTTATAAAATCGTTTAAACGTTCCCGATTCGACAATTACCATGCAAATTTACGAATTTGGAACTTTAACCCGCCTAAAACTAAACGCAAAATAAATTAAATCGCCAAATCGTTTACAAATATAAATAAACCTGTTTTTAAAGGTTTAAAGGAACCTGTTATATTTAGCAGTTTTACGCCCTCCAAAATAAAACGCGCGGTAAATAAAATACGCGAAACGCAGGAATTATAAAAAAATTATATAAATAAATAATTCCGAAAAATTAATATTTTTTTGCAATAAGTTATAAAAAATATAAACCCAACGTATTTTAATACGGCGTTTTTTACCGTTTAACGCAACGGTTGGAACACGTTTAAAAGGATAATTAAAACGTTTTAGGAAAAATTCGCACTTTTTTTAACGCACGCTAAAAAACAGGTTATTAAAAATTATAAAATAATTTTGGTTTTAGTTCGTATAACAAATAATAAAGCGAATTGGTTCAAAATTTACGATTTAGTTTACGAAAAAGCCCGGAATTACAAAATAACCGATTTTAAAAAAGATTTAACGATTAAAAACTTTATTAAAGCAGGAGGACGCTTTTAACCCTTTTGGGCTATAAACGTTCGGAACGAATTAAATAAACCGGATTATACGATTATTTTTAAATATATTTTTAAATAATTTAAAAACGTTTTTCACGACGATATTACCGACCTTTTAATAGGGGGTAACCGCAATTTCGCTAAATTTTATGCGATATTTGGCGGATCCGTTAAGGAGCAAAATAAAAATTTAAACTACGTTTTTAATAAGGGTAAAAATAGGGGAAATATACGGAATAAATATCCTTATAATTACAATTATTTTTAATTACCAAATTTATGCGAAAAATTGGTGTACGCGGTAATAGGAAGGAACCCCAAAATCCGTATACGTGGCCCCTATTTAGCCGAAAATCGCAAAAAAATTTACGCCGAATTTAAAAAGGACCGTTAATCCTTTATCCGCGAATTACTAATTTAAAAAGGTGTAATTACCGAATTAGGATCCACCACGAGCGGAGGAACGAAAAAAACACCGCAATTTAAAAAACAGGGGGGGCCGCCCATTATTTCGGCGGTCTGCCTAACCATTTTTACCGAACCAAACGACTTTATATATTTTTAAATACGTTACGATAAAGGAACCAACGTATTTACGTTTATAAATACCTCCCACAACCTATATTATAATAATATTTTATTCGATAATTGTTGTTTTATATATTTAATAAACGCTAAAAAACGCTTGGACCCGGGTTTTATCCGTAAATTTACAAATACGGATCCGCAATTCGTTATATGCGGTATTTAATAATTTAAAATTACCGCGTTTGGTACGCGTATTATATAAAACGTGTTTAACGGAGGACGAACGTTAAAATTTATTAACGTAACGTACGTGCCCAATTTTTACGTTAATATCGTGTTAAAAACGCGTTTAAGGGATAAAAACGTGTGGTATAACGGCTGGGATTGCACTTTGCGTTTGGGGAATATAAAGGACAATTTGGTATTATGCGGTTTATAACGACGTAATAACGTAATTTTCCTATAATATAAGCTTATTTATTATTTGCGCGTTGCCTTTACCGTACAAATATTTTTTGCAAATATTATTTTTTTAACGGTTATAAAGGGTTGGATAAAATTTATTAGGATTTTATAAAGGAGCTCCACGGGAATATACGACGAAAAAGAAAATAGTTCGTTAATTTGGTATTGGAAAACCGGCCACCTGGGTCCGGAAACGTTTAAGGCGTTGGTCCACCGGGTTAAAGGTGTAAAAATTAAAGGATTAAAAATATTGGAATGCGAGGCGTGCGTTTAAATATATAATAAAATAATGGTATTAAAACGCTTAAAAGGCGAATTATATAAACCCTATTATACAATATACCTAAATTTTTTCCATTTTAAAAAATTAGGTATTGGTATGCGGTATTTGCTATTATTAAAAAACGAATATTCGGGGCGTTTAACGATTATTCCGTTTACCGGAAAAGCGAAGGCAAAATTCGTATTAACAATATTCGGTTTCGAACAGTGGGTAACGCGCCAATACGGCCTACAAATTGCGAAATTTTTCCACAATAACGAACCTATTTTAATAACGTATACGGGATATATTTTTTACCAAAAATATTGCAAAAAGTTTGGGATTAAAATAAAAACGCCTCCTTTTAATATATATAAACCGAACGGCCAAATAAAACGCTCGGGATAAAAAGTAATTATACGCGCGCTCAAAATACGTTTAATAACCAATTTTTTTACCTCCAGTTGGCCAAAAATAATTATAATTACAAATTATTTTATTAATATAAATCCATTAATAAACCGGAAAGGTTTTAGCCCAAACGAAATCCTATTAGTATAATTTAGGGGGTTTTTTAAATAATATATACCTGCATTGTTTATTATATTAAACAAAAACCTGCGCCCAAATTGGTTTGGTACGTACGTATACGGGTATAAAATTTACGTATTAAACCCGGTAAAAGCGAAATTAAAGGATAAGGTAATATTTAAAACGAGCTTTAAAACGCACGTGGGATACCTGGTTAAATATAAATCTTTTAAAATATACCATATTTGGGTGCCTTTTTTCGACAGGGTTATTATTTCACGCAACGTCCGATTCGACGAAATACGTTTTTACCAGGGATTAAAAAAGGAAAAAATAAAAACCGGTAAATTTAATAACGAATACGAGCTTTTAATAAACCGGATTTACGAACTAATATTGGAATTTTTAAAGGACGGAATAGTCGAACGATTGGGTTTATTACGAAATAAACCATTATTCGCACCTAATCCAGGCGTTCCTATTTTTAATTAAAGGTTAAATAACGTACCAATATTATAAAAACGGAGCGCGGAAATATTTACGGAATACCGTAATATATATTTCCGCGAATAAATTGTAAAAGGCGATATTTTTAAAAGTTTGGGCGGACCGATCCCAGGTAAAACGGTTAATTAACCGGAACCGCCTGGGATATAAATAATTAATAAATTAATAAAATATACGTTGGTAATACCAGCGTATTTAAAAATTTTGGAAAATAATGTAATAACGCCCAAAACGGGAAAAAATTACGTATTCGGTATACGTATACCAAATAATAACGGATTTCCACCGCGTACGCCCACGGATTTTGTAAAGGAACCGGGTGCGCCGAAATTGGTAAAAAACACCCGAACGGTAAAATTAATTGTTATTAACAACGAATCGGCGCGGGAATACCTTACGTTTAACCGTTTTTTTATCGGGGGTAATATACCGGAACCGTAATCCGAACCCCCGAACCCGACGAATATTACCGTTATATCGGTACGACCCCCAAATATTACGCCCGCGCCGGTACCCCGAACCAGCGTTTAAACGCGTATAATAAAATTTAAACGTTTTTCGAAAACGCCCCGATCCATTATAAGGGTTTTAAAAGCAAATACGAAAGGATAACGCCAACGCGGTAAAGGAAATATAACCCGTGGAGGGCGCGGGGGTAATAATAATAATACGAATTCTGCAAACGCGATTATTTTAAAAAAAAAAAACGTGGTATACGGAAATAATAATATTTATTTAAAACAAATATATACCGAAGACCGGATATTTGTTCCAGGTTTTTAATTATAATTAACGTTTTTATTAACGTTTTTACCTAATTAATAAAGCACGTTGGAGGGCGGTAATTATAATTATAAAATATTGCACGAAATTATCGCGGCGGTAATATAATAAAAAAAACCGGATAAAAAGGTTAAACCGTATAAAAACGATTTTATACCTGCGCCTAAAACCTGGAAAAAACTTATGGCGCACCCGGATAAAAAGCAGTTTTTCAAAGCAGCGAAAACGGAATGGATAAATTTCGAAAAAAAAGAAATATGGGAAATAACCTTTCGGTCGAATTGTATTATAAAACCCGTACCGTTTATATGGGTATTTACGTATAAATTCGACAAAAACGGTTATTTCGAGCGTTATAAAGCACGGTTCGTAGCAAAAAGTGATTAATAAACGTTTAATACGTTTGAAAACACTTACGCGGCGATATTAGTAATACGCAATTTCAGGTTAATATTAACTTTAATGGCGTATTTCGACTTCGAAACGATCCAGATCGATATAAGCAACGTTTTTTTTAACGCAACGTTTAATATAAATAAACCAGTGTTTTGCACCGCACCAAAAGGGTTTGGGAAAAAAAATATTGTATTTAAATTACGAAAAACGTTTTACGGTATAAAGGAATCACCCAAACTTTGGTACGAAAAACTCCTAAAAACGCTATAAAACTTGGGATTTAAACCAATTAATAATAAATTATATATATGCGTATTTACACAAAACAGGGTTATCGTAATTTTTTTCGTAAACGATATAATCGTATTATATGCCGCAAAATACGCCAAAAACGGTAAAGCGGTTATCGACGGCCTAAAAGTTAAATACAAATTACGGGAGGGGCAATTTTCCTGGTTTTTTGGGATGCGCGTACTGCGAAATAAAAAACGACGTACAACGATTTTATTACACGATTCGTATATCGAAAAAATCGCCATGCGTTTTAAATTTACAAAAAGTTTAAAATACCCGCCAATACTATTACTAGAAAATCCTATAACAAAATACGAAAGGACCGCAATTTTAAACGAAGTTAAAATTTACCAGGAAATGGTAGGGTTTATTTTATATACCGCAATTATATTTAAACCGGACGTTGCGCACGCAGCATTAATATTTTTTAAATTTTTTACCAATTTTAATCCTTTTTACAAACGCTTAACCAAAAAAATATTATTTTATTTATATAGCACGAAATTTTTAGGAATTAAATACGGAACGAACGATTAAAATTAACATTTTATATTCGCAAATAACGTATTTTTCGGCGACGATTTAAATACGAAAAGATTTTTAAAAGAATACGTAATAATGCTATTCGGAGGAACTATTAACTGAAGGGCGGTAAGGCAAACCACGGTAACGACGTTTATAATAAAGGCAAAATTACACGCATTATCGAAAACGGCCAAAAAAATTATGGCCTTAAAACGGATTTTTAAGGAAATACAGCTAAATTTCGGCGAATTTTGGAATTTATATTACGATAATAAATAAACGATTCGCCTAATCGTTGATAAAAACTTTCGCATTAATACCAATTTACGTTATATAAATATATAAAATATGTGGTTTAAACAGGAGCACGTCAAAAAAAGTTTCCACGTTATTTACCTGGAAATAAAATTTATATTTGCAAACGGATTTACTAAATCGTTATCGATCCCCAAATTCGAGCATTTTAAAGCATTTTTAAATTTTTATAACGTTTAACAAAATTTAAAAAGGAGTTCGGAAATACGGTAAAAAATATAATATTAAATAACGCGTGTTAAACCTATTAAAAAAAAAAAAAAAACAATGATAAAAGGCAACGAATATATAAAATAACGAATATTTAAAGCCGAAACCCACCCATAAAAAAACCTAATAACCGGCGCCAACGCCGCCAAAAAACAATATAAAATAAATGCCCGTAATAGGTTAACCATTAAAAATCGCACCTATTATTACCGGTACGCCATTTATAATAATTAACCCCGATCCCACCTGAATATTACGAAATAACGCCTTTTTTACGTTTTACGGCGCAAAAAAAATATTAAAAACTTTTTTTACGGGTTTTAACGCAGGAATATTCCTCGTTTGGAAAATTACCAATTTTTTCGTTTGGGATTCGGTCCAATCCCGGAAATGGTACGTAACCACGTTCCGAAAAAATTGGATTTTTTTAACGGGGGTACGCGGCGATATAAAAAACGCCTAATTTAAATCGCGCGCGGCGCGTTTAAAAAATCTTTTAATTAGGAAAAAAAGGCAGGTATATTTATTTCGGTAATTTTAACAGCGCGGTAAACGCGTTCCCCGAATACGGGAACGCACGCCGGGCTAATTAACGTATAAACCGGTCGCAATTCCGGACAAATACGTTTTCGCATACCCGAAATATAATACCGGGCGATTTATAAAATCGTTTGGACGTATACGACGGGGGCGAAAAAGACGCGATTATATTACGTACGTTAATTTACGCTATTTATAAATAAACGTTTTAAAATACGGGAAATATTTACGGAATGGACGGGGCGGTTATCGCTATTTTTTTTATCCTTTTTCTTTTCCTCGATTTTTTCCTTCCTCCTCTTTTTTATATTTTTTGGCCTTTATATATATAATTAATATTACCCCACGTTTTTAAATACGGTTTAAAAATAATTTACGGTATTTTTAACGTTACGCGCGTTTTTAGTACGCCCGGAGGCGGTTTTAAGGGCGGCGGTTTGGATAAACGCGGGGGCGGGTTCGGCAGCGGTAAAGGCAATAGCGGGGGCGGGCGCAGGGTCGGTAGGACCTTTAATTATTAATATTTCGGTAATAATTTTTTCGGTTTACGTTTCGGAAATTACCGTTTCGGCGGGGATAACGGCGGGGGTTATATCGGTAACCGCAAAAATAAAGGCGGCGCCGGTAACGACGGTAAAAAAAATTTATATTTTACCGTTAATTTAATATTATAAAACCGGTTACGATATAAATTATACCCGTTGGTTTTCAACTTCCCGCTGGGAAAATTAAAAAACGCGTTACAATTGCAGCGTTTCGGCGGTATTAGTTCGTTTATATATATATAAGGAACGCATTAATTAAATCGCACGTTCGGAAATTCGTTAAAACGTAGGTAAGGATTTATAATTGTACGCGCCTTTCGGCGCGACCAAATCGATTCCCATTAATGGGAATAAAAAAAAATATTATATTATACCCGTTAACCAGCGCTTAACCGGTATTTAACGCATAACGCGGTTTGCGCGCAATTTAACCCGCCAAAATAAACGGAAAAGGATTTATTTTTATTATTATTATTATTATTGCTGGTACTAATATCGACGTTAATAAACGCGCAAATCGTTAAACGCAAATTACAGGGCGCAGGCGACCATTTACGAATTGGGTATTTGGGTATAAAATAAAATTTAAAATTAAAATTCGGATTTAGGAAAACGAACGAAATATATATTCGCCGTGCGCCTACCAATTTTATTATAAATTATTATCGTTATTAATATAATAAAGGGTATAATATTATGGATTCGTTACCATTGAAAAGGGTTTACCGCCTGCGTTAAATATAATAAAAAGCGTTAAAGGTTGGTAAAACCCGTTTGCGGCGCGCGTTGCACCGCTACCGTTTATTAATATTATAAATTTCCTTTATTTACGTAAATAAATATATATAAATATTGGCCGTAAAGGTTATATATAGTTATATAAACAATTGATTCTGCTTATTTACGTAAAGTTAACTGGGGGGTGTGTTGCAGTAAATAGATTTTGGCATCACATGACCAAATGAGCTTAGTCAGCGCTGTGCACACCATAAAAGCGCTGCCACGCTCGTTAGCCTAGATAGCGCACCCTACCTGAATACATGGCTCTCCTACCACTCATGCAGGCTGCACGTGTACGTTCGTGTGCGTCAGCTTCTCTATGCCAGACTAGGTGGCGTATACCGGCAAGCCCCCAAGATCTGCATGTGAAAAATACTGATGAACAAATATACAAAAGAATTAGGGGAAGAAAAGAAAAAGCGCTGACGATCTCAAGCAAAGTACCTTCTTGCGTACACGATTGATCCCATCAATGCAGCCCCGTGTGATGCCAGGGCGCGACGGCCATGGTAGGGATCAACTGCCACGTTGATTCCCATGAGATAGACACCGTCTTCATGCTCGCCAGCCGTGAAAATTGGCCCGCCCGACTGCCCGCTAGCAGTGTCTGCCTGGTGGCTCATGGGTGTCGGTCTGTCCTTTGGGCAATCCAAGTCGTTCTGATGGTCCAGCTCGGCTGTGAATCCCGACTGCGAGTATGGCACGTCAGGCTGGAGGTCTACCGGATAGCCGTAATTGTGCAAGCTCTCGTGGTTGAGCACGTTGTCGTCAAACTCGCGCGCTCCGATGTAGCCGCTTGTTTCGCTCAGGTCCTTGTCCAGTACCATGATTGCCCAGTCATCCACGTAGTTGCATATTGACGATGACCTCGGGTGCGCAATATAGATTGCATGCGTCACAGTCGCACTGGGCAGTCTATCGACAGTATGGAAGGCCGGGTGAAACGTGTAGACGCCCTTGCCGTCGCGGTTGAGGCAATGCCGTGCCGTTGCTACTAGGCGAGGACCCACCAGCGCGCCACTGCACTTGGAAGTCTTGCCGTCATGGCTCAGGATGTTAATCATGCCCATGGCAGAGAAAGGGTATGCCAGGCGCTTTTCCTCGACCCTGTCATCCATTCCAGATATGTATTTTTTGATGCCATTCTGGCGGCCCTCCAGCCTGCGGTCCTTTTGGTTCTTCTCCTCCACCGCAGGACCCTCGGTGGGTTCCTTGCCCTCGAGCTTAATCGGAGGGTCGTGGACAAACCAGCGGAAGCCAGTATCCGACATGGTGATCTCCTCTGCCCATGGGAGACCTTCATTTGACAGGGCCACTGCGACAATCTCCACTGACTGCTCCTCGGTGAGGTTTCCGGGTGGAATGGGAGAAAAGGTTGGGAGATCTCTTGGCGCAAAAGCCTTCACGGCGGCGGCACTGCACAAGGTGGCCGTTCCAAGTATCTGCAGGAGAACGGGGGGCAAATACATCTTGCAGAATTGTTTGTTTGGGAGGGGAGTGATTATGAGGTGGGATTAAGTAGAAGAAGAAGTATGCAGTGCTAACTTGCTTTCAGAAAAAGAAAAGCGGTCTAAAACGAGTGTAAACAAAAATTAATACTGATGATGATGGTTGAACCGTAAGACGAGAGGTCCATCACCAAGGGCCTGGAAGCCATCCCCGTTATATCTGTCGGAACCATGAAATGAAGTCGCCAGATTGTCCTTGTCATAGGCAACGTCAAGGCCGCTTCATCTAGCCATTGCTACTCTCATGCTTGCGCCTATACGGGTAGCCGCTATCCGCATAGGTAGTTTCCCAGGGCTGCAAGGTCACTCACCACCCAAGAGGGCTTTCCCAAACCATCTCGCTGATGGCCAAAACTTGATTGACCGGGGTGACCAACCCGAGCCCTCGCAGCCGGCAGGCGTGAGCCAATACAGATGCTCCCTTGGCAGCAGCGTTTTGCACGTCAAGGGACAGATTTGGGGGCATATAACGGAGACGCAACGCGCCAACTTGGGTTGCCAAAAAAGCACACGAGACACTCCCCTCATTTCGAGATTCCCGCCGCTTTCTTCAACCTCTGTGACACTCATCAAAGTAAAGAAAGGGAAAAAGGAACAAGAAGAAATTGTAGGGTTGTGTATGTTGTGGAAAGCCTTTGCTTTGTTTTGGTTATCAGTTGAAAGAGATTCTTGGACTCCACCGGTTGAGATCGACATTTGGGGTCAAGAGCGAGGGATGGAATGATCTCTATAGGTCATTTCCTTCAACAAGGAATAAAACCTTCAACCTTTTTTTTTCAAGGAGCTTGCTATGCTGAGGCTGAGCTGACCGTCCTCGTCCACCCTGTCGCGTTGAAGATTGCCTGTCTAGCGAGCTACATGCGCTGCTGCATAGGTAGTAGCTACTCGTAGCGAATATAAATAATAGGTACCTAGTTAATATCTAGACTTTCTCGGTTGTTTCGAGCCAGGGGTGTGACATCCTGAATCGGATCAAATCCAAGGGGGTGTTCCGCGACTGCACCGAACTTTGGTTACTCCGCACGGCACATTGGGATGTGTGAGGAGTGAGGCGAGGCACTGGGTGTGCATTGCGGGGAAGGCTGACTGAGACTGGAGGAAGGTATTTCTCGAGGGCTATGCAATGGAGGAGGCAGACATGGTGACGACATGTGCCAATACGCTCGCCTTTTCGGTCTACGATACTGTATAGAAATGAGAAATGGCACCCATCAAGGTCGGTCTAGTTGGCTATGGCTTCAGCACAAAGTGTTTTCACCTCCCGTACATCCTTCCCAATACCGATCTCCAAGTTTATGCCTTTCTTCAGCGAGCCGAGGCGCCGCCAAAGGGCTCAGGGGTTGAGCCACAGCATGCAGACGGCAAGATGGCCATCCGAGGCGGGCACTGCACCGTTGAATTCCCTGACGCCAAGCACTACAGAACCGTCGACGAGTTCTTTGGTGACCAAGACATTGAGCTCGTGGTGATTTGTACGCCGAACCATGAAGAGTTCGTTGAAGGTGCTCTGAACTCTGGAAAGCATGGTGAGTCAGTCGGTCGGCTCTGCGTCCTTTGCACACGATATGAATCCCCTGCCGTGGACTTTTATCAAGCCTCAAATTACTGACGCGAGTCCAACCAGTTGTCGTCGAGAAGCCATTTGTCACTACTAGCCAGGCCGCAGACAGACTGATCAAGCTCGCCAAGGAGAAGAAGCGGATCCTGACTGTTTTTCACAGTGAGTGGGTGTCTATCGAAACCAGACTGCTGCTCCATCATAGATGATGTTGGTGCTGAGGTGGATGATGATGGGCCTGTCTGCGGATGACGCTTATTTTCAATTCGCTCTGCCCACAGATCGCAGGTTCGACAGCGATTTTCTTACCTTGAAGCACCTGCTGTCCGAGCACGCCCTTGGTGATGTACGGGATGCGCAGATTCATTTTGACTTTCCTGATCCCAGCTGGATCGGAGGCTGGACTCGGAAGGAGTACGTGCCTGGGGAGGGGATGGCGTTTGGACTAGGTGAGGCAGATTCAGGCCCGTTTCTTTGAACATGCATGCACAAGAAGCCACTTCCGATTACTGATCTAATCTCATCCCTCCCCTCCCTTGGTGCTAAACTCACTTCATAGGGTCGCACACAATCGATCAAGCTCTCGCCTTGTTTGGCGCCCCTTCCTTCGTCACCGGTTTCTTTGCCTCAAACAGGGGCGTCGACAGTGATGTGGACGACACTTTCACTATTGTGATGCAGTACACGGCAAACAATACCAACCAAAACCTGCTCGTGACGGTCAAGACATCCATCATCACACCCATGCGGGACCAGCTCAAGTTCTTCGTCAGGGGCACCAAGGGTACCTATCTCAAGTTCGGCTACTGTCCACAAGAAGCCCGCGCCATAGCGAATCCGGGAAGACCAGCACCCGACGACCACGGCGTTGAGGACAAACGAGCGTGGGGTGATCTGTCGACCAAGACCCAGTTCGATGCTGCATCGCAAACCTTTGATCAAGACAGCAAGCTGTGGATCGGCAAATACCCCAGCTTGCCGGGCTACTGTCGCGGTTACTATGAGAATGTGGTCCATGCCATTCGCGGCAGTGCACATGTTGAAGTGAGCCCTGAGACGGCGCGAGATGGGCTGAGAGTCATCGAGCTGGCGAGGCACTCGCATGAGAAAGGGGTCAAGGTACCTTGGTCTTGAGGCTAGCTGGTGCTGTTTTACAAGGGGAAACTCGAAATTGGCAGCGCCCCATTGCCCTCAGTATCTAGTGCTATGTACACTCGTGTTCGTATCTTCAGTTCCCCCCTACTGCCCCAACTCCAGCTGGGCCGTGTAGAGCTGATCCCGTGTCCGTTGGCTGGGCCGTGACTATCAACGAATTTCCCTGCCTAACCATGACTGCTCCGGGCGGGCTGTAGTGGCTACAGTTCTGACGAAAATGTTCTCGCCGCATGTTGTAAAACCTCGTGCCCTCTGTGTTGAGCAGTATCACCTTTGCGTGATGCCCAAAGAGCCTGGCTATAAAGCCGTCGTTGACAACGGCTGCTTGTAGTCGCCACAAGGCCGCCAAGGTGGCAGCTCCACAAGGTCCGTTTGGGACTCCCGATCTCCCCATTTCTCTGCAGGCTTCGTCGGCACGTCTCACACAGACGGTGACGCAGGCGTCGACTGTGTGCAACAGCTCTGGGAAGGCAATCTTGGACACGACGCCGCAGTTGATGCCGTGCATGTTTGTAAATCCTGGCTTGACCTCGGTGGGCTGTTCGTCCCGTATGCTCAAGTACAGACAGTCGGCATCCTGTGGCTCCACCGTCACAATGGCGCACCGGTGGGCAGCAAGGCGCCTTTCCGTCTTGTAGTGCCTCACCGCAGCCTGTGCCAGGGAGCCAACACCGACAGGCACGAGGATCAGGGTTGGCTCGACTCCTAGTGCCTCGAGCTGCTCGTCCAACTCCGCGAATATGGTAGAGTAGCCCTCGACGATAAACCTTGGTATCTGTTCGTACCCTTCTATGGCACAATCTGAAACGAGCAGACCGTTGGCGTCTTGAAGCGAGTCCCTCCTGGCTGCGCTTAGCGCCTGGTCGAGGTTGTTCCCGGCCGGTATCAGCGTGGCCTGGTCTCCCACCGATAGCTTGTCCTGCAGGGGGCAGTCACTCGGCATGTAAATCTTTGCCTCGATGCCCAGATGTCCTGCCATGTAGGCCACAGCGTGCCCATGCATGATCTCTCCCGACGCGTATAGCACCACTCCATTATCCCTGGCCGCAGCTGCCACCTCTTGCATTGAGGCCTCCTCTGGCAGCCCAAGCTTTCCAATCACTGCACGATATATGGCCCACGACGTGCCCAGTATCTTGAAGGACCCGTGCCCGGCACGGCTGCTTTCGTCTTTGACAAAGACTTGTGCATCAATCTCAGGCTGTACCAGCCGCACCAGGGGAGTTGGCTCAAAATCGGTTAACTGGCCATGAAACTCCCGAACTCGCTTAAGAGTGTCGGCCGGAACTTCTGGAGCTGTTCCCGTTGCTGTGCGATTGACAAATATTGCGCGCTCGTGGAACATTTCGTTCAAAAGCACGTGTGAGTCCAGCTGGGGCCATTCGGGAAGCCCTTCCTGGGAAGACGACATGGTGTATGTATGTGTTGTTGATTGGCCAAGTTATGAAGCTGGCAATATTTTGAGTCGACTTTGTTTTCAGCAAAAGGGTGAATTGAGCTGTAACAACATGGAGATTGAGTGAGTATTATGAAGGTAGATTCGACTCTCCGTTAACCTAAAAGCTGGGGAAACAAAGAGGAACAAATGACTGCTGCATTGTGGAGATGCCATTAGTTGTTGTTGACAGTCATCAAAAGCATCCCTTCCGTTACGGTAGGTAGCTGCCCCGAGTGTTCATGTTTCTTTTTCGGTGGGCACTTTCCCTGCCCGTCTTGCGTTGTATATGGCGGTTGATCAAGACCAAGTAAGTCGTATGTTGATCGCTAAAAAGGCAGGTACTTGATTACTTAGGCAACGAACCCGTGCAAGACGCATCCTCGGAGAATACCAGCTTCTCTCACTTGATCGCCGGAATTTGGACCAACCCCTGGTTACTCACTGTCAGTGTCAACCAGTAGGCAGGCAGCTTGTCAACTTCAGCCACAGCATGGTATCACTGTCATTCGACAATGTACCACGAGATTCTCCTTGCGTATCTAGTCTTAGCACAAGTGTATTTGACGGGCGAATACATACTGTGCAATCTATGGCCACTACAGTTCAAGGTCTTTCTCATCCACAGCTTAACATGTTTTCGTCATGAACGAACCATTTACTATGCATAGCTTGCTTGTTTGTAGTGACTGATGGCCCGGTTTGAATGGATCTCTTTCCCATATTAAACTTCTGACGTCAACTGTCTAGCAATACCGAGATTGTTTGGGCTTTCTGTTGGAACAACACTGATCCTGTAGCTGCCCACCCTTCACCCAATATCACCATCGCCAGCACATACATAACAGGGCTTACAGCTATTGGTTTCCATATGCTGATGTTTGTCAGGGGTTGGTTTATGAATTTTAAAGCTTCAGCTTCAGACCCGAAGCTGTTACAAAGACAGATAATAAAATATGTAAAAGTTGCAGCGTAGTCCTCCTATCTAATGGTATCCATGAGTCCTCGCACTTGCTTATGCATGTGCAGCATATAGAGCAAACCACATCATATGGTTTACCTTCAAGGCATTGTACAAAAGTTCTTACTCACTCTTGGACTGAACTCGGCGCGAGTATCTCGGGGTCCTTCTTCTTCCATACGACTTGGAGGTTTTCCGCGGCTCTTTGCTCTTCTAGAGCTGTGAGGGGCCACCTCCATTCTCGGTCGGCTCCTGGTTGCTGCCCTGCTCCTGCAACGGCTGCTTTCCGGGGATAGTGTTTTGATCTTCATTGGAGAGTGAATTGTCTGCGGCCTCGCGAGACTTTGACCAACATGTGTGTGCGTCTGTGGCACGAGGGGTGAATGTCGGGGCGTCTGGATTAAGCTTGGATCCCTATGAAGGTCAACACTCGCCAGATTCACATCCCATTAGTCGTTCTGGAAGTGGTATTCGAGAGTTCCAGGATCATAAATGCCTACCTCCCTGCGATGGCCCGATGGAGTGTGGACCGCCGTATCATCGCTGCCGTCTTGACTGCTGGAGTTGCCATTGGCCTTTCCCTTCGATTTTTCGACAACGTGTCGCTGAGGGGTGGCGTGGATGCCATCGGCCGGGTCGAGGTCGACTGAAAGCCTGGGTTTGGGTTTCACAAAGAATTGCTTTGACCACAGTTCAGAATATTTGCCCCCTTTGGCAATCAGCATGTCATGGCTGCCTTGTTCGATGATCTCACCGCCAGAAACTACCATAATGACGTGGGCGTTCATTACCGTCGACAATCGATGGCTATTCAGGTATCGAGTGCGCAGTTCAGTAAGTCGTCATCACACCTCAAAAGAATATCATTGGGAAAGCCGAGGACGTACGCCACGATAAACGTTGTGCGACCGGCACAGAGTGAGCCAAACGCATCTTGAATCTTTTGCTCCGTCTCTGTATCTACCGAGCTGGTAGCTTCGTCTAGAAGCACAATCGAGGGCTGCTTCAGGATGGCTCGCGCAATCGCCAGACGCTGCAGCTCACCACCGGACACCTTGACGCCTCGTTCGCCCACTCGCGTCTCGTATCCTTTTGCGAATGTTAAATTAATTTGATGGCCAAACTCGCAAAAGGGAATCAGAAATTGTGCAGCGTACCATCGGTAAATCCCATGACCTGATCGTGAACACAGGCCGCCTTGCATGCGTCGAAGACCTCGTCGTCAGTCGCCGAGAGCCTAGCGTATCTCACGTTGTTCATTATGGTGTCGTCAAAAAGTACCGGAGACTGCGGCACGATGCCTATCTGATCCCGCAAGCTGTACATCCGCATGCGTGGTCAGCGACGTCTGGATAACTGCAGTAAAAAGACAAAACAGTACGGTGACTGACCTGCATTGGTCGACATCACGGATATCCTGTCCGTCTATCGTGATGGAACCTTCATTCACGTCGTAGAATCGGCCTAGGAGCTTAAGGATTGTTGACTTCCCAGCTCCAGTAGCCCCAACAAAGGCCACGGTCGTACCCGGTGGTGCGTCAAAGCTGACATTGTTTAGTATCTTCTTCTTGCCGTCATACGAGAATCCCACACTGTCGAACTTGACCCTGGCGCCAGATAACTCCAGCGCAGGGGCCCCGTCCTTGCTCAATACAGTAGGTTTTTTCTGCATGATCTCCAAAAGCTGTTCGGCTTGAACAAGATTTCGTGAGATGGTCTTGCCGAGTCCAGCAAAATAATTGAGCGGGGACACCAGCTGCCCCCAATACGTCAGGAGCATTACAAACTGTCCTGCTGTAGCTTGCTTTGACGCGACCTGGTGTACTGCCAAAAAAGACCCGGCCAGGAGACCAGCCAGAAGAACAAGGTACTGAAAGGCATATGCGAACAGATACCCCACGAACACCGTCTCGGACTTGGCCACTCTATCATTGATGGCTTCAGAGTAGCGGTTCTCCTCGTACGGTACCTGGTTGAAGCAGGTGACGGTCGACCAACCCTGGATTCCGGCCTGAAGAACGTAGTGCTCGTGAAACCATGCACTAACCTCGCTCTTACGTGGTTCCCTGAGCTTCGCGAGCATCCGGGTCGCAACGTGGAAAAATATGACCGCGGTAGCCACAGTAATGAGCCCCTCGTAGGGCCCAAAAGTAGTTGACAGGTAGACGAAGGCGAGGCACAAGTCGATCATCATAGGCAACGCGTGGAAGCAGATAGAGTCTAGCAGCCCAGTCAGGCTTTGTCCCGATTGAATAGCCATGCTGAGTTCCGAGATGCCCTTGGAGTCGTGGAAGTCGGCCGACAAATTGAGGACGTGCGAGTAAGCTGCCGAACTCAATGTGGTAGTTGAATAGTTCTCGATCGGAATCCAGAGCCACTGACGGGCAAGGGAGAGGCCGGCTTCAGAAGCTGTCAACCGAAGGACGGCAAAGATACCGACCTGAACCCATGGGTTCTCATCATTGGCACCACTCAGGCTGTCGGTCAGGACGCCCATCTGCCGCGGTATAAGCACGTTGAGCGCGTTGTTGGCAAACAGACACCCACCTACGAGCACTGCATGCAGCTGTAGGACTCGATTCTTGCCAGGCCAGATGTAAGGCAGGAACACCTGTGCAAAGAACCCTTAGAAATTAGCAAGCCGCGTCGAGGAGCCCGACTCTGTAGCTCGGGCATGTGCAAGGGTTGTGGGGGCCATATGTGACCAGTATATCTCACAGCGAAGCTCTTCATGTACAAGAACCAGTTCCCCTCTTGCCGAAGTCGCTTTTCCATTCTCTCCCTAGCCTCGCGTCTTCTTCGTTCGTAATGCGACTCCCCGTTGTCCTTGGACTTGGCCTTGGCCTTGATCGTAGACCTGTCTCCAATCTGCTGTGCGCCTGATTGCGCTACTTCGTTCGAATTATCTGTCTGTGTAGATCCATAGTGCCCAGAACTGCCATGAATGACAGTATTATCTGTCTTTTGCAGCAATGGCTGGCTCTCGGTGTCTTCAGGCGAGGATACTGCGTCGACCCTTGGACGACCGCTCGCATACAAGACCAAGATCGAGACTGCCAAGACTTCGCGCACCGCCACGGCTCCGAGAGCTGTGTACTCCGACCAGTACCAGTCTGATCGGCTGTCAGCAACTTGGTTGAGGGTGGCAAGCAGTGGTTCTACCAGAGCAGCTAGGACATATGGACCAATATATGTACGCCACATGGGTGCATCGGTTCCGAAAATATCAGCCACCAAGACTCCAAATGTAAGAATCGAGGAAAGGAGACCAATGACTATGTCTGGGCGTATTTGGCCGAGATATCCTCCAAGTGAGGAGAGGGTCAGGAGCACACCTAACTCCACGACAAATGTAAATACGAAGGCAACCATTAGAGTGGCGAGGGTGCCGAGATACATATGCCTGGGCCGGTCAGCCGAAGACTGCAAGGTGCAGACGGTTACGGCCGCAGAAGCTATGTAGTAGATGAAGACAGCCGCCGGGTATGCATAATGCAGGATCGTGATCAACAGTACAAGCTGCGTGGGCCCGAACGATGGGGAAATCATCCTCCTCCAACAACTGGCGAACTTGAGTGAGGTAGACTAGAGGGTTTTTGGCTGCTGTATATGGACGGACAGCTCTAGGACGGCTATGCAGACAGATAGATGAAGGTTTCAAGGTCCAAGAGAGTGTGTTTGGTGTGAATGTATGGGTCAAGGGAAGCGAGACAACAAAAGGAAGATCGGTGGGATGATCAGTGAACGGCAGGTAGCTCGAGCAGCCGGCAATGATTGATTGAAAAACAAAAGACGAATGGTCAGCTCGGATCTTTCAATTTTACGGTATCCAACATAGGAAGGCAGAGAATGTTCCAGTCTAAATGGCGGTGGGAGAAGACAAGACTGCAGGGGGAGTCTTTGTTTGCCTGTCACCATCCACCTGTAGTGTGAAGATGGGCGACACCGCAGCTGGATACAGAGTGAGCATTACCTTGGCTTCCAAAGAAAGAATGGGAAGGCACGGTGAAGCCAAATAAGGTAATAAAGGTACGGAGGTAGGTACTTGCAATTCAGATAAAGCAGGAACATTGCAAGTATCAACTATAACTGTTCCTGCTTGCTTGTCGTTCGTGCTCATGAATTTTGCCCTACAGACCATAATTTTTGCCTTGCTTGGCACCCGCCTCACTTTCGTCGGTGGTGTTCCCTTCATGCCAGCCACTGGTCATTCGGGTAGGTCGACTGAAGGCAGTGACACCGGATGCCTCCGACTGCGGCGTTTGCAGAAATTGGATCATAAGCAATGTACCTACCTGCCTACCTAGGTCCTTGAGAGGTGGCTATCCGTTTTTCGGATGAACCAATCTCTTGTAATTTCTACAACTATTTCGCAGGCATTCGGACAGCCCCTTTGCTCAGTTTGAGTATGAACCTACATATATTTCATGTGAGAAAAAAATAAGAGGAAAAGAAAAATACATAGGTCGAGGTGATGGAGCTTTCACAAGACATAGACAGACGTTGACACTGGTCGCCTTTAGTAACTCACTTTTGCGTCTTCATCTGTCACACCCGGCAAACGCCTACTTTTTGTTTGACCAACTCTGTTTTAATCCTGGTCACGAAAACTAAGCCGCAGTATACCCCTCACCCAGTGTCCAATAAGATAACGATTATCTTGCAGAAGGCGATAGATAGGTGCTTCTGTCTACATAGCTACCTAGGCAACGTAGCCAACCCCATTTGTAGAATTTGGGGCCGTTCAAGTTCCTCATGCATCTAGAACTAGACTAGTGCTAGATGTACTCAAGCCTGCAAAGTGAAAGACCAACACCGTGCAACCTTAGGTAGGGCTGGTTGCTTAAGCGACAGGTTCAAGGTTGCCCTTGGCAGGGCCTTCAACACACAACCCATCTTTGGAAAATCGGCTACCATGGACTGGGCAATCCCATGACTTCTCTACCCCGTTCCAGCATATAACGCCCTTCATGTGAGGACATAAAGCGCTGACCTTTGTGATGTTCCCATTCTCGTCCTTATACACGGCAATTGGCTTCTGCGTCGTGGAGTTCATCACGCCGCCCGATCCAGGAACAAGATCCTCGATATCTGTAATGTCCGTCTGGAGAAACCGCTTGTACTGCGAATTTATCTGCATGTCGTGTGCGATCATTGTTGTTGCTGATTTGATAATAGACATCTTGCGCTTTGGCGAGTACAAATCAGCCCAGCTGTTGCGCTGACCATCAATCTCGTCTGCGATAAGCCTGCCAGCAATCACACCATGGGTCAGACCGTTCCCCGAGTCACCCGTGACAACAAAGGTGCGCTTGCAGGCTTGGTTAAGACCGATGAACGCCATATAATCCACCGGCTCAAAGACCTGACCGCTCCACATGTAGTCAACGGCACCAGCTTGCGGAAAGCGTTCTCTGGTCCACGTCTCCAACTCGTCGAACCGACCGCCAGTGTTCTCCTGGCCGACTTTGTGGTCCATGCCACCGACAACCAGATAGTCTTCACTGTCGTCGCACGCAGTAAGCCTCACGTACTTGTATTCCTCCGCCGTATCGTAGATGAGGCAATCTTCAACAGAACCTTTAGGGACCCGAATGGCAATGCAGTACGTGCGATCATACTCCATCTCGGCGACAACACTGAGTTTTTGTAGCGGAACATTCGTGGCCTCAACTGCATAACCGCACGTCACGGTGTGCCCGTGCTGAGTTTTGACCTCAACGTGTTTGTTGCCAACCCCAAGGATTTCGATACCAGGCTCGTTGACCGACATAACCCTTGTCTGTGTGAAGCATTTGAAGTTGGGTTGCTTTAAGAGAAACCCGAGGACACCGTTGACATACTTTGTTGGGTGAAATGTTGCCTGGTTGCGCCAAACTGCCCCGTCGCGCTGGTCCGGTCTGCCAGGCTCAGATGACCAACCTTTGACCTGCAGGCCTTCGTTGAACTCGACATCAATTCCCAATTGCTGCGCCAGCTGAACCTCCTTCTTGATCTCCTCCATATCATCTGCGTGCTTTGGGTCGTTGCGCGAGTACTGAGATACGGTGTAACCAGGCACTTGGCGATACTCGCAGTCGATGCCCAGCTTTCTCGCAACCTCGCCGACGTAGTTTAGCGCCCAAGTATGGCTCTCGGCAGCTGCCTTTGCTCCTTCAGTCCCGTGTTTCTTCTGGATCTCGAGATAACCATCATCTAGGGCGTTGGACAAGTGACCGCTCGTGCGGCCCGTCTCTCCCGACAAGAGCTCGCGAGCCTCGAGCAAAGCAACATGTTTGCCGCGAGTCACGAGTTCGTAAGCGATAGATACACCAGCAATTCCGGAGCCCACAATGCAGACGTCGGCCTCGATGTCTCCAGCCAGTGCCTTAAGGTTGTGTCCAGATCTGTTGGCGTATGTGTCGTTGTGTATCCACACGGCATTGGTGGCGCCGGATGTGACCTCGAACTGTTGGTTGAATTGTTGACGAGTGTTGGCCGAGACAGACATGTTTCTTTTCTCAATTGGAACTTTTGGTCTGTAGATACGATCGGTCCTTTGTACTGTACGGGGAAAAGACGCGATGGAAGCTCCATACGTGAGAGGTAGTAGCAGGCGATACTGGAATCGAAGCGGCTGCAGCAAGGCGCGAATCATCTTTGCCTGGTGTATATGGCATCCCAAGATAGGAACCAAGTGGTGCTCCGGACCGACATCTTTAGTCGTATTCCGACTTGTGGGATTTGGTTATAGGATTGTTGATTGGCCTTGCTGACTGGAAAGTGACACAAGAGTGAAATCATAGGCTCATAATGACGCGTTGACCGCGACATGTTATAATAGCATGTGGCAGCTGTCGTGTAGTAAATGCAATTCATTTCCTTCTCTTGCCCAATCACCGTCCCAACATTTCTAAATCGTTGACGCAATGTGCTTTCGTAGTTTGTATAATTTGTCTTGGCTCTGGAGAAACAGCTCCGGACTGTACGCTTGGTTCTATAGAACTACTGGAGGGAACCATGCGGGCTAAAAGCTCTGCTCCACTAATTCCATATCCAAAGCACTTTTTTCCCCTAGTTAGCAGACGCTTTTACCTTACGCAAAGTATGTTTTTACACAGCATTTAATACTGCGCATAACAAATTGTAAATATGTTTTGAATATATATCTGGTAAACATTAATGCCTGAGGCAAATATTACGAGCTGCTATTTGAGGGCGTCGCAAAGTAGTATATATTAGTCTCAGGGCTCATCCCTGAAGCCCAGAGCTCCACAATTGATCCACTTCGCTCCACTTCGTGGCTCAATTGCGGCTTTGCAATGTACCTGTGGGTCCATCCAAAAAACGCTTTGGTTCAGGTCTGAGGACAACTTGTCGATTTTCGCCGTTCATGGCGGTATTTTTGGCCTTTTTTCAACCGAAACTCCTTTATTATTCCACAACTATGCACAATATTGAAAAAATTAAATATCGTTGAAAATAGCGTTTAATACCGCTATTAGCAGCGATTCGATTTATTTTTTTATCTATTATAATGGCCGAATTCGATACCACCTGCCTTTAATCCGTTCATGGTGGTATTGTTTTTTCGATTTTTTTTTCGATTTTCGATTTTTTTTAATATTATTTTTAATTTTTAACCAAATTTCATAATTCTTGCACGTGGAGGGTCGTATGGACTTATATATCGTTATGTTAAATTTTGGTGCATATACCAAATTATATAAGCAATTAAATAAGCGGATAGGCAGAGTATATACTTTTTTATATATAATTTACAATCGAAACTCGTTTATATTTTTACCAATTTTAACGATAATAAACCCAAAATTCCAGAAGTTCGATTACGTATATAAAAGAACGCCCGAATTCAATTTTAGGCTTAATATCGGCCTTAAAAACTGTTTTATAAAAAGAAATGCTAAATGTATATTTTATCAATTTTTTTGCTTTATTTAATTAATTTTATATCATTTTTGTTTTGCAGCCGAATTTTGTGGTTTTTGCACGTGGGGGTGGTATATATATATTTAGTATAATATCTCATCTCTGTACGTATATCTAATTATATAAGCCGTTAAATATGCGGATAGGTAAAGTATATCGAATTTTATATATATTTTACAATCGAAATGCTTTTCCATTTTTACCAATTTTAATATTAATAAAACCAAAATTGGAAGAAGTGGACTATATATATAAATAAACGTCAACGTAAAACCCGATTTACAATACCGGCCCTTTTTATTTTTTTATATAGAAAAATGCTAAATTTGTGTTTTTTTGTGTATTTTTTATTTATTTAATTAAATAAAACTTATAGAAAAAGAATTTATATAGAATTTATTAGCAAATTGATCAAAAAATATATTATGTAAAAATATTTTCATTTTACCAATATTTGCGTAAATTATTTAATTTTTTAACAAATTGTTAATTTATATAAAAATATTAATAAAACTTTTGTTTCAATCGATAATTGTATGCACTTTGCAGTATTAGGTCTACTAAGCTTTAAAAACTGTAAATTAAACTAAAATTAATATTGTCTTCCATTATTTAAAGCAAGAATTAAATATAATAGAAAACTACAAGTTTTATTTAATATTTTAATATTTTTCCAAATACTGTGGCTATAAAAACGCGGCCGGCATTCAAATAATCAATAAACTCCAATGAATTTAACGCAAAATACTATATATTTTTATAATTTTTATTTATTCTTTTATTCGAATATTTGATTGCATGCTATAGGTACACTATTTCTTTTCGCCATTATAATGCGAATATTTTGTATATACCCGCTATAAACGGCAAAATATCATAAATTATCGTTATATCAATAAAATAATAATTAGCGATATCGCAATATTAGGTATATTATTAATAATACCGTTATAAACGGCGAAATGCGACAAATTATCGTTGGTGGTACCGCCATGAACGGCGAAATGCGACAAATTATCGTTGGTGGTACCGCCATAAACGGCGAAATGCGACAAATTATCGTTGGTGGTACCGCCATAAACGGCGAAATGCGACAAAATGTCCTCAGACTAGAACGAGCGCGATCTTTTCGGCCAATGTAATTGGTCGAAAAGCCATGTGGCTGAAAGGTACATGGAGCGTTCGGTCCCCACTGCGAAGCAGGGGGGTCTAGTCTGAGCACTGAGACTAAGTATATATTAGGAAACGCTAGTCTCAGGGCTTATCCCTGAAGCCCAGAGCTCCACAATTGATCCACTTCGTTCGCTTCGCTCCACTTCGTGGTTCAATGGCGGCTTTGCAATGTACCTGTGGGTCCATCCAAAGAACGCTTTGGTTCAGGTTTGAGGATAATTTGTCGATTTTCGCCGTTTATAGCGGTATTTTTTGGCATTTTTGCGACCGACACTCCCTTATTATTCCATAACCACGCTAAATATTAAAAAAAGAAAACATCGTTGAAAATAGCGTTTAATACCGCTATTAACAACGATTTGATTTATTTTGTTATTTGTTATAACGGCCGAATTAGATATTACCCGCCCTTAATCCGTTTATGGCGGTATTGTTTTTTTCGATAATTTATAAATTTTCGATTTTTTTTAATATTATTTTTAATTTTGAGCCAAATTTTATAATGTTTGCACGTGGAAGGTCTTATACGTAAATATACCATTATATTAGGTTTTGGTGCTTACAAGCTTTTATAGAAGCAGTTTAATAAGCGGATAGGCAAAGTATACATATTTTTGTAAACGATTTACAATTGAAATTTGTTTAAATTTTTACCAATTTTAACGATATAAGAACCAAAATTTCATGGATTAAATTACGTATGTAAAAAACGTCCACGTTAGATTCAATTTATAATACTGGCTTTAAAAAGAATTTCATATGAAAAAGTCCTAAATGTATATTTTTTATCTATTTTTTGCTTTATTTAATTGATTTTATATAGTTTTTCTCTTGCAGCCAAATTTTATGGTTTTTCCAGGTGGGGGTGACATGTTTAAATATAATATAATTTTACAGTTTGGTACATATATCCAAATATATAAGCCGTTTAATAAGCGGATAGGTAAGGTGTATATAATTTTGAGTATAATCTACAATCGCAACGGTTTTGTATTTTTACCAATGTTTATAATAATAAAGCCAAAAGTCTAGGGATTGGATCAAGTATATAAACAAACCTCAGCGGCAAATTCGATCTATAACACCCGCTTATATTATTTTTTTTATATAAACGAATGCTAAAATTGTACTATTTTTTATTTGTTGCTTTATTCAATTAAATAAAACTTATAAAAACAAGGCTAAATAATATTTATATATAAATCTATAAGAGGAAGTATATATGTAGACTTTTTATCATTTCACCGATATTTGCATAAATCATATAGTTTTTTAATAAATGATTAATTAGTATAAAATTAATAATAAAATTGTTGTTTTAAACGATAACTGCATGCACTTTGTAGTTTTAGGTCCGCTCAGCTATAAGTACTGTATGTTATGGATTCGTGCCTAAGGCACGTATCACGTAATAAAATACAAGAGCGGGTCAGGGACAATATATAAAGGGAAAAACACTACCACGACCCGGACCCACACCTTTCCTTCCTTTTTCCCCCCAAGGTTAGTAATAATACCAATAAGGATATTTAACGGTCCTTTAACCGTTAATTTACCTTATAATATTTACTAACGTTTAAATTTAAATATAATAATAATTAACCCAAAACCAGGCCCGGGAAGGGAAATTTACGATTTTTACCAAAACCTGGTTGCGAATATCGCGATATTGGAAAAACGTATCGTTTAAATGCAATTACATTTTTTAAACGCAGGCGCGATCGCGTAAAAATAACGCCTTAAAAAAAAACTTTTACGGGACCCCCCATTATACGACGGCGCACCGGCTACGTTTATAATTTGGAAATAAATTATTTCGTATAAATTAATACGCGATGCGGAATTTGTCGGAAATTAGCGCGACCGATTCCAATACGTATAATTTAATTTTATTACGGTAATACAAAATATAATCCGCTTTTATTACGAAATATGGGGCACGGGAGGGGGGTATAACCATACAAATTTTATCGAATATTTGGGACGTATGTACGACGATTTTTATAAAAAAACCCAAATTTTCGCCGAATTAAAAGCATTCCGAATGCGATACGGCGAATTATTCGCATATTTTTTTGTTTAATTCGAACATTTCCTTACTGCGGTTAAAGGTTTTAAATAGTCGGACGGAATACGGGTTAATTATGTTAAAAGGTAGGTTATGTGATAAATTGTGAAGTGAATATATCTGTATAAGGTAGATATATATAAGGGGAAAAAGGTCACTTTTATAAATAAGATAAATAGAGGTAAAAACTGTATTGATGGTTGAATGAATCGAGAGATCAATGGATAGATAGATCGATAGATAGATGGATGGATCAAATGGATGATTCATAAAACTTCCTCTAATTCTAAGGCGGGAAACTCTTCCCTATTTATCTGCAAAAGTATTGCATATGGCAATCCATGTATTACAAATCCACGTATTAAGGTTTGCATTTTATTTTCCCAATTAGGATAAAATAAAACAACGCTTTAGCGTTCACCTATTTATATATGTGGCTATTTTAAACGTTTCATATTTGAAACGTTGCATGACGCAATCTTCAAAACCTTACCTGTATTTATGTCATGCGTTTTATTTTTACCAAAATAGGTTTGCCTGTGGATCGTATAATCTGCAAATGATCTGCGTTCATTTTTTTTGCCCAAATAGGTCAAAAGTATACATGCATAAATTGTGTGCAATTATATTGCATTATTTAATTAATACACGTTATACATTGCATAAAGGTTATGCAGTATTGTGCATAATAATTATACAGTGTTGTGCATATTAATTATGCATTATTGTGCATAATAGTTATACATTATTGTGCATAATTATGCATCGTATTATTTACTACGTGCTTAAACTTATGATATAAGTTTATCATTCTTTTATGCATTGCATAATATTTATGCATAGTTGTGCATAATTATGCATCGTAGTATATATTACGTATTTAATCTTATAATATAAACTTATTATTCTTTTATGCACTGCATAATAATTATGCATAATTGTGCATAATTATGTATCGTAGTATATATTACGTGCTTAAACTTATAATATAAGCTTATTATTCTCATAAATTATTTGCGTTTCTGGGTTGTTAACCGGATAAAGGAGGCGTCGGTAAAAAAAAGTATTATTTCCAATTCTTACCACGGATTTATCGTTATATACCATTATATCGCCCAGGATTTGGAAATTATTAATTTGGATAAACGTTTTAACTAAAAACGGAACGCCCTTTTTCCAAGTTCCTTATAAATAAAATTAAAAAATATAGTAATAATAGGCGTATTAGCGATAAAAATTGGCCGAAACCGTTATAACGTTGGTAAAAAACGAAAAAGGCGCCGATTGGATGGAAATAAAGGGAAAAATTGGGCTTTATAAATATCCGTTTAAAAATTCCAACGACGCCGTAAAATAGGGGCTTACCTTCATTGCGAATCCGCCTTTTGTTACGTTTAAATTTACCAATTCGCACCGGTTATACGCCCAACGTTAAACGACCCCGAGGAGGGAAAAAATTAATTTTGGGTTATGATTTTAATTTAGGGGAAAACCGACGCGACGGGCCCCAATTATTTTATAATACGCTAATAAATGTGGATCGGAAAAGGTAATTAAAAATAATATAAATTGTAATAAAAGGGCGATTACTTTTTATCCCGGTTTTAGTTAATTTAACGAAATTTATTATTATATAAATGGATTTGAAATGCGAATATTACGCGGTAATAAATAGAAATTATACCGAAAAATTAGGAATAATAAAGGTTTTTTTACCATAAATCCGCCGGTTAGGCACAGTAACGGGACGAATATAAACCGATATACGGGAAATGGGTAATTGCGACGTAGATATCGACGGTTAATCCGCGCCGATATTTTTTTATATAATCCCGGGATCAACGCAGGATTTATTCCTGGGATTTTTTTGGATAACCCACCGAAAAATGGTATTTAACCCAAGTTAAAGAAAATTAAAAATAGGGTCTGTTAAAGGGTTATTCGTGCAAAAACTGTCCCTACGTCCGAAAAACAGGAAATTTACGGTAATTATGGGTAACGTGTTTTTGGTAACGGCCCGAAAAACAAAAAAAATACGAACGAATAAATGGAATTCGCTTTTATTTTATTATAAAACATAACGCGGGTTTTAGTTTTATCGGCGGTAAATAAGGACGATTTGAAACCCCCGGCGATATTACCCGCAAAATTAAAAGGTTTCGAGGATTTATTTAACGACGGTAAAATTTCGGTTTCACCCCCGTGTAAAAGCGAATTGGACCATTATATCCGGATTTAAAAAAAATATTAACGGTAAATCCCCGCCATTATTATAGGGCCGGTTATATTATATACCGCGCGATTAATTGCTGGAATTGCGGCGATAAATAATCGATATAATGGATAAAAAATAAATCCGAATAAACGCGTCGTTAACCGCGGCCCCGGTCCTAATAATTCGGAAAATTTTTGGAAAATGGCGTTTATACGTCGATTATAGAATATTAAACGCTATTATAATATAGGACCGGTATTTTTTACTATTAATTAAAAAACCATTCCGTTTTCTATCCGGAGTAAAGTGGTTCATTAAAATAAACGTGCGCGCAATTTTCCATAAATTACGCGTGGCCGAACAAAATAAATATTTTATAATTTTTCGTATAAAATTCGGATTGGTCGAATAATTGATGTGTTTATTCGGATTAACGGGCGCCCCGGCCACGTTCCAGCAATATATTAACGGCGTTTTCGGGAATATATTGGACGATATTTTAATTTATACGTCCGGTTCCAAAACGGATTATTGGCGGAAAATTACCCATATTTTGGGAAAATTAAAAAAGGCGGGTTTAAATTTGGATTTCAATAAAAACGCGTTCGCAATTATCTCCGTTAAATACCTAGGGTTTATTATATACGTTAATATAAACGTGGAAGCCGATCCGGAAAAATTACGCGCGATGCGGGAATGGAAAACCCCGACGAAATTACGAAAACTGCGCGGTTTCTTAGGATTCGCAAATTTTTACCGGGATTTTATAAACGGGTATTCGGGTATGACGGCGCTTTTATTTCGGTTTATAAAAAGAAATACCGTTTAAATGGATATTAAAAGAGGACGTTATTTTTAAAATATTTAAATAAATATTTTTGCAAATGTCGGTATTGGCCCAATAAAGCGACGAAACGGAAACGAAAATAAAAACCGATTGTTCCGGCGCAATTATCGGGGGGGTATTAGTGCAAAAAAGGAAAAACGGGTTATAAAAGCCGGTAATATTCCATTCCGTTAAATTAACGACGGCCCAGCGCAATTATATTATTTACGATAAAAAATTGCTCGCGGTTGTCCATTATTTGCAAATATAAAAGGTAGAACTACGCAATATCCGTTTTTGTTACCATTTTTACGGACTATAAAAGGCTCGAATATTTTACGAAATTAAAAGTGGTATTGGAACGATAAATGCGGTGGGCCGAAGTCCTATCCAAATTTAATTATATTTTAAAGTACCGATTAAAAAAATACGCGATAATCCCCGACGCGTTATCGAAACGGGAGCAGGACGAAATTAACGAGGAAAGGAAAACGATAATATTACGCCCAATACCCGGTATAATTATAATCGGTATTTTTATAATATTATTATAAAATATATTGCCAGCGGTCCCGGAAGGAATATTTATTTTCCAACAACCTTATATAACAAAGTTTTGGAACGAAATAGTGGAAAAAAAACCCGGTATACGTTTATAAACGTAACGCGGTCCAATAGGATATAAAACGATTTTTACCCGAAACCGAAACGATAATATAAATAACGGATTATTTAATCAACGTTTCCGGTACGCTATTATATAAAAACCGCTTTTAATTACCCAATTGTAAGCCCTTAATTAAGGCAATTTTGCAACAAACCCACGAATCCCTAATAATTAATTATTGCGGTAAAGATAATATATTTACAATCCTGGCCAGAAATTATTATTGAGACGGGATAACCGAATATAAACGACGATTCGTACGTAATTGCGACATTTACCGCAAAATAAAATTATGAAAAAAACGTAAATAAAGGTTATTATATTTTTTACCAATACCGGATAGGTTTTGGAAACAAATTTCTGTCAATTTTATAACGGATTTCCCAGGTAACGATACGGACGCACCGCGTTATATATTAATTATAATTAATATCTTTTTTAAATATATCCAATTAAAAGCGACAAATTTAATAAAGGCCGAAATCTGCGCCGCAAAATTCGTTTTTACCTGGTGGCGGTTTAGGGATTTTTTTAACGCGATTATATCGGACCGGGGGTCGGATTAGGTAGGGGGTTTTTGGTCGGAATTATGCCGATAAATAGGAATTTTACAATTATTATCGACGTTTTACCACCTAAAAACGGACGGGGGTACGGAATTGGTTAATTAGGAAATGCAATATTATTTAGAAATTTCCTGGTATTCGATTAAATAAATTGGTCCGGATATTTTCCCGCCGTTTAATTAACGTTAAATAATAAAAATTCGTTAACCACGGGAATTAATTTTAATAAATTATTATTAAAATATAAAATAAACGCGGTCCCGGTAATATAAAAAAACGGAAAACCAGGTTTTACGCCCAAAAACCGCGCGAATTTGTTTTTATAATGTTTTAAAAACGGTATAAACGTGGCCCACGCCGTTATAATTTATATATAATAACGCCAAAAAACGCAAATAAAATACGGAAACCAGCGGACCGTTTTAAAATAGGGGATAAAATTTTTTAACCTACGAAACGTTAAAATTAACCGCCCGAATAAAAAATTTAATTTTGTGGCGAATAAATATATCATTATAACGATTTTTATTTTATTAACGGTTACGTTAAACGTCCCGAAAAAAATCCACCCCATTTTTTACGTAAAATTAATCGAAAAAACCGCGGACGACCTATTACCGTCCCAAATTCGTACCGATATTAAGCCCGGCCCGTTATTAATTTTATTAGATTTGGATAACGAAACCGCGGAAAAATGGGTAATAAAGGAAATCCTAACCGCGAAAAACGTAGTAGGAAAAAGGCGTAAACGCAAAATTTTGGTAAAATGGAAAAAATACGACGAACCCACGTGGGAAAGTTTAGTAACGGTGGAAAATATACGGGTATTGGACGAATTCGAAACAAAATGGGGGCCAGTTTAAACAAATAATGGCCCAATATCAAAACGACGTTAGCAATTAAATATTTAACCGGACCAAAAATTTATTATAATTAACTAAAAAATCGACAATTCCCCGGTAAAAAAACGGCGCGGTACACCCAAATTAAATATAAATTTAACCAAATACACAGTAAAAAAAATACGTAAAATTAAACTTTTTACCGGGGCGAAAAATAATAAAAATAAACCGACGACCATACAAACCGCGCCCATTTTTAGGGCGGCGTAACCGCATCCTACCCACCCAATTTTGAAATTAAATTAATATATATAATACGAAACGATAATTTTGCGCGGCGATAAAATATTAATAAAAACCGAATTATACGTTTTTAATTTATTATTAAAATTTCCTTTTTTTATTTCCTTTTTTTATTTTAACGTTTTCCTTTTTTATTTTATTAATTTCCGCCTCGTCCTCGGAAATCGGAAATTTTTATTGCTTAACGACTTAATTAATTTCCCGCAATAAGACGGTACGACTACATATAATATTTTCGATTAAAAAAGAATTTACGACGGGATTTTCTAAAAAACGGGTTTCTACCTATATTACGATTAAAAATATAGAAGCGCAGTAAAATAGGACCGCGGGGGCGCGAAGAACCAAATATATACCGGGTCGGGGTACGAACAAAACGGGGCGCGATTAGGTAACGCGAAAAAAGAATTTCGAAACGACGACGGGGCGTGGTAATAATAAAAACGAAAAAACGCGGGGAATGCGCGGGACGAAATTGGCATATAAAAACAGCGGGAGAAGGGGTTGAAACGGTAGTTAAAATAACGAAAATATTACTATTTCGGCGCGTTTCCTGCAGGTTTTTTCATAACGCGACGTATTGCATTTTTAAAAAATTTAAAAATTAATAACGTTATCGAAATAATTGTATATTAAAAAAGCGAAACGTGTTTCCAAATAAATAAAACCGCGTATAAAAGTTTATACCAAATAACGGTTATAATTACCGCCGTTGCGAGAAAAAATATTAAATATAATAGCAAAAACAATAGTTTTGGTAAAAATCGTTTCGGCCCCGGAATTAACCATTTTATTTTATACGTTTTAATAAACGCGGATTTAATTGGTATACGCGGTGAAAAGATTTCGAAACAGCACGGTATTTTTACCAGGGAGTTTTTTATTATCCACAATAATGTTTTCGATTGAAGGTTAGACGATATAACGATTATTGTAAATCGTGGTTTTTAATTTTCGTAAACGGCGGCGAAAAATAAAATTAAAAGCGTAAACGGTTTCGTTATAATAATAATACGATTTTTTGGTGTCGTAATATCATTAATAACTAATACCGTCGGGGGCAGGGCCATATTCCCAAACCCCATTTATTTTGAACGTTTTTACGCAAAAAACGCAAAAAATAAACACATTTTCCGGAACGGTATATTTATCGTTATTTAAATTATTTTAAAATTTTGCGGTTTCGACAACGCGACCGAAACGTTGCGAATATAAATTAACGATATGACTTAATTAGCATTTAATCGATACGATTTACAAATGGGCGACTATTATCGTTACACGACGAAAATAATTAATTATTACGGTGGGGAAACCGGCCATTTCCATTACCGGTATTAGTTTGTCCAAACGCCATTTGCGACGCAATTAAGGAAATAAAAACTTGGAATATTATAACGGCGAACTGGTAACGATAAATAACGATACGGATAATAAATAGGAACGAATAGAAAACGAGGATGTACGAAATAAAAATAATATAAATTAAAAACGGGGCGATGGAAAAACGGGAAAAAATCGATAAAATGGTAAAAAAAGGAGGAAACGGGGTCGAAAAAAAATAAAAATATAAAACAAATTCGGATTAAGGAAAAATTGGAAAGTAAAAGGAATTAGGACGATAACGCGGGAAAAATGCGAAAAATAAAAACCGCAACCACTACGGGAAATAGATTATATTAATAAATAAACAAACCTATACCCCCCAAAATAAAAGGAAAATAAACCGCGATAACCACCCGTAAACGGTATGAGAATAATAAGCTTATATTATAAGTTTAAGCACGTAATATATACTACGATACATAATTATGCACAATTATGCATAATTATTATGCAGTGTATAAAAAAATAATAAGATTATATTATAAGCTTGAATACGTAATATATACTACGATGCATAATTATGCACAATTTTGCATAAATATTATGCAATGCATAAAGAAATAATCAGCTTATATTATAAGCTTAAGCACGTAGTAAATACTACGATGCATAATTATGCACAATAATGTATAATTAATATGCACAACAATGCATAATTATTATGTACAATACTGCATAACCTTTATGCAATGTATAACGTATATTAATCAAATAATGCAATACAATTGCATACAATTTATGCATGTACACTTTTGACCTATGTGGGCAAAAGAAATAAACGCAAATCATTTGGAAATCATACGATCCACAAACAAACCTATTTTGGTAAAAACAAAACGCATAACATAAATACAGGTAAGGTTTTGAAGATTGCGTTATGCAACGTTTCAAATATGAGACGTTTAAAATAGCCACATATATAAATAAGTGAACGCTGAAGCGTTGTTTTATTTTATCCTAATTGAGAAAATAAAATGCAAACCTTAATACGTGGATTTGTAATATATGGATTACCACATGCAATACTTTTGCAGATAAATAGGGAAGAGTTTCCCGCCTTAAAATTAGAGGAAGTTTTATGATTGATTTATTTAATTTCTTGATTTATTCCAACCATCAATACAGTTTTTACCTTTATCTATTTTATTTATAAAAGTGACCTTTTTCCCCTTATATATATTTACCTTATACAGATATATTTACTTTACAATTTATCATATAACTTTCCTTTTTACAAACGGTAGGTACGATAAAAAAATTACGATACCATTATAACCAAAGGCAGGAGGGTAAAACCCGATTACGGCCTTATACCGTTTAAAATTAAAAAAAGGTAAACCGCGATAACCACCCGCAAACGGAACGGAGGATAAAAGACCCGCGACACAACCGCGGCCGAAAATAGGCGAGCAAAACCCGACCACGGATTTACACCGCCCAAAATAATGGATAGGTGGGTTATAATAGGGCACGCGCCCGCTAAATTATCCTTATACCTCCAAATGGGGACCACACCTAATAAAGGACGGGCTAATACGGGCTATATTATGGATTCATGCCTAAGGCACGTATTACGCATTAAAATATAAAAGCGGGTTAGGGATAATATATAAAGGGAAGGACATTACCACGACCCGGACACACATCTTTCCTTTTTTTTCCCCCCAAGGTTAGTAATAATACCAATAAAGATATTTAACGGTCCCTAGGCCGTTGGTTCACCCTATAACACTGTAGCTTATTTTTGAATCGATATTATATACCACTATTCAAAATAATAATTAAATATAATAAAAAATTTTAAATTTTACTAAATATTTAAATATCTTTCCACATATTTTGGTGTATAAAAAGGTAGGTTATGTGATGAATTGTAAAATAAATATATCCGTATAAAGTAAATATATATAAGGGGAAAAAGGTCACTTTTATAAGTAAAATAGATAAAGGTAAAAATTGTATTGATAATTAAATGAATCGAGAGATCGATGGATAGATAAATCGATGGATAGATAAATCATAAAACTTCCTTTAATTCTAAGGCGGGAAACTCTTCCCTATTTATCTGCAAAAGTATTGCATGTGGCAATCCATATATTACAAATCCACGTATTAAGGTTTGCATTTTATTTTCCCAATTAGGATAAAATAAAACAACGCTTCAGCGTTCACCTATTTATATATGTGGCTATTTTGAACGTCTCATATTTGAAACGTTATATGACGCAATCTTCAAAACCTTACCTGTATTTATGTCATGCGTTTTATTTTTACCAAAAAAGGTTTGCCTGTGGATCGTATGATCTGCAAATGATCTGCGTTCATTTCTTCTGCCCAATTGGTTAAAAGTATACATGCATAAATTGTGTGCAATTGTATTGCATTATTTAATTAATACACGTTATACATTGCATAAAGGTTATGCAGTATTGTACATAATAATTATGCATTGTTGTGCATATTAATTATACATTATTGTGCATAATTATGCATCGTAGTATTTACTACGTGCTTAAACTTATGATATAAATTTATTATTCTTTTATGCATTACATAATATTTATGCATAGTTATGCATAATTATGCATCGTAGTATATATTACGTATTCAAGCTTATAATATAAGCTTATTAGTTTTTTATGCACTGCGTAATAATTATGCATAATTGTGCATAACTATGTATCGTAGTATATATTACGTGCTTAAACTTATAATATAAGCTTATTATTCTTATATACCCCCGTAATTTGTATAATAAAAGCTTATTTTATTATATAAATTATCTGTAAAGTATTCTTCGTTTTAACATATAAAACCCAGTGGGAAAAAACTCGTTAAAACAAAGTATTTTATATATGCACAAATCTAACGTATAAAATCCTTTGGGAAAAAATCGTTAAATATATAAATATTTATGTCCAACGTTTAAAAACCCTTTGGGAACAAATTGTTGGATTATTATATATTTCAGCAAAAAACCTAATTTTTATGTAAAAAGCTTTATTTAATATTTCCTAAATCTAGGAAATATTTATGGGCTGGATCCGGTACCGTTTTTGTTAAAAAATCCGCCAAATTTTCTTTTATTGGTATATATACCAACTTTATCAAGTTTTTCTGAACCGCTTCTCTATTAAAATGATATAATATATCAATATGCTTGGATCTTTTGTGAAATTCGGGATTATTCGCCAAATGAATGGCCGCCGTATTATCCACCAAAATAACAGGTGTTTTGATATTAAATCCCAAATTTAGATTGTTATTTAAATAACTTATTATATTGTTCAAATATATTGCTTTTTTTATTGCGTTTGTCAAAGCCATATATTTTGCTTCGCAACTGCTTAAAGCTACTGTTTTTTGTAAAACAGAATTCCAACTTATTATATTATTATTCGATATATTTTTGTTATTCTCCTCTGTTAAGCTAAATATATAGCCAGAAGTCGATTTCCGATTTTCAAGGTCATTAGCCCAATCAGAATCGCAATATCCTTTTATAAGAATATTTTTATTTCCGTTATTTATGTTATAATTTAACCCAAGATTTGGATATTTTAACAAATATTTCCAAATATTCGCAACGCATTTAAAATGCTCGTTGTTTGGGTTTGCCATAAATCTGGCACATAAATTAACGGTAGAACAAATATCTGGTCTTGTTTTTAACGCTAAGTATAATAGCGAACCATTATATTGTTGGTATATTTTTATCTCGTCCTGAGAAGCGTTGTTTTTATTTTTTGTCAATTTGATACCCGGTACCCCCGGAATTAATCCCGGTTTATAATCGTTATAAATATTGAATTTATTCAATAACTTCTCTGTATATTGGGCTTGTTTTATTGTCAAACTATTATTGTTAATAACAATTTCGTGGCCCACAAAGCTGGAAACAGGTCCTAAATTTTCTATTTTAATTTCCGCTTGCAAATCGGAAATTAAATTATTAATAATAATAATATTTTTATTTATTATTAATATATCGTCCACGTGACATACCAAAATTGTTTGGTAGTATTTGCTATCAGGGTTTTTATTAATAAAAATACCCTCGTCGTATGGTAAAGGATTAAATCCTGTTTTGTTCAATATTTTTAACAAATATTTGTACCATAATCGTGGCGACTGTTTTAGGCCATATAAAGCTTTATTTAATTTACCGACTTTATTTTTATATTTGTCTTCTGTATAAAAGCCAGTTGGTAAATTTATATATATTTCGGTATCAATATTTGCGTGCAAAAACGCTGTTTTGACATCGCATTGGATTATTAAATAACCCATTTTAACGGCTATTATTAAAATAATTCGCCACGTTTCGGTTTTGCAGGTTGTAGAAAAAGTCTCCAGAAAATCTACACCAAATATTTGGTAAAAACCCTGTACAACCCAACGGGCTTTATAACGATATTTATTTTTATCGTCCGTAATATAACGGTTATTATTATTATTATTATTTATAGGCTTTTTTATCAAAACCCAACGCCCTTTTATAGCTGATTTCCCTTTGGGTAAATCAACAATTTTATATACGTTTTCGTCTTCCAAACTATTTATTTCATCCTTACAGGATTTGTACCAATTCTGTGCATTTGGTAACTTTATTGCTTGTTGGAAAGTAGACGGGTTATCCGTATTATTTATTGTTAAAATAAAATCTTTATTGTTTGTGAACTTGTAAGATTTATTTAACACCGTATCGGTTATAGTTAATAATTCGTCCTGCCATGGATCGAATTTGGGCATTTTTGCAGCAGAAGTTCCGCTTTGAACGTTATTTTCAACGTTATTATTAACATTATTTTCAACGTTATTATTAACGTTATTTTCAACGTTATTATTAACGTTATTTTCAACGTTATTATTAACGCTAATTTCAGCGTTATGATTATCAGAAATATTAACTTCTATCTCGTTAAATATTTCGTTCGGGATATTTTTAACATTCGATGAAAACTTGTTTTCCAATATTGTTAAATCTCGAACTAAAACGGTGGTTTTCCGTTTTATATCCCATATTTTATATATATTATTATAATCGGTATAACCGACTAATAAACCAGGTTCATGTCTAGCTTTTAGCTTTTTTATCTGTTTATTTGTGTTAAAATAAACATTCGATCCCCATGTTTTTAATATATTATAATCTGGATTTTTATTATAATATAATTCGTAAGGTGATTTAAAACCTAATGACGAATTCGGGGTTCGGTTATATATATAAACGGCTGATAATAATGCTTCGCCCCAAAGGTAATTGGGAGCATTTGTATGAAAAAGCATAGCCCTCACTTTATTAAAAAGTGTTAAATTTATTCGTTCCATTAACCCATTTGGCTCTTTCGTATACGGAGGAGTTAAATTATGGATAATACCATATTTATTTAATATTGACTTGAAGTCATTATTAATATATTCCCCTACGTTATCGGTAAAAATTTCTTTTACTCTTTTATTGTTCGGGTTATTATTCAACTTATTTATTAAAGTCTGAAAAGCAATAATTGCATCAGATTTTTGCTTTAATAAGTAAACGAATAAATATTTGGACTTTTTATCCAAAAAGGTTATATAATACTTGTAATTATTAAACGTAATAGGGGTGATAGGACCCCCCAAATCGCTGTGGATTCGCTCGTTTATATAATAATCACTTTGATTATTTGACCTTTTATTTATATGACGATTGGCCTTTGCTTGCAAACAAATTTCACATTGAAATTGTTTATATTCCAAGATAACGTCTTTGCTTATTTGGATATTTTGTGCTTTTATAACCGCTAACAACGGTACTAGCCCTATATGGGCTAATTTTAAATGCCATTTATATATTATATTGTTTTTAATATTAGAATTGCTAATATTAAAAATATTGTTATCCGAGTTTTGTTTAAAAACTTGGGCCGGAATATAGTATAATCCATTGGATTTGTAACCTTTTGTAAGCAATTTATTCTGTCTGAATAAAAAGACTTCATTGTTTTGAAAGGTAGTGGTTACATTTTGGAAACAAAATACACTTAATATATTTATTCCCAATTCGGGTATAAAGTGAACATTTTTAATGACGATCTTTATATGTGAATCTTTGAATTCCAAATATAAATCACCAATTCCGGTTATTTTCAATTTATTTGCATTACCCCAATTTGCATATTTGTTTGTAGGTTTATAATTCAATAAATAACCTTTATTACAAACTGTGTTTATAGTTGCAGCGCTATCTATCACAAATTTGTGCATTCCCTTCAAATTATTCAAATAATCTGGGATATTGTCAGCTCCTGCAATTAATATATTATTTAATATATTATTGGGGGTATCTGGGCTTACTTCTTCAATTTTCGTTCGTCAAAAGTCGAATCGTTATTTGATAAATCGATTGAAGTATTAATCGAAGCATTTTCGTCGGGACTTTTGTTTTTATCGTTATTTTTCAAACGATTTTTCTTTGTTAAACCGTCCCATGACTTTGGTGCTGTGTTTGGTTTCAGATACCAGCACTTATCTATGAGATAAATATGCTTATATTATAAGCTTAAGCACGTAATATATACTACGATACATAATTATGCACAATTATGCATAATTATTATGCAGTGCATAAAAGACTAATAAGCTTATATTATAAGCTTAAATACGTAATATATACTACGATGCATAATTATGCACAACTATGCATAAATATTATGCAATGCATAAAAGAATAATAAACTTATATCATAAGTTTAAGCACGTAGTAAATACTACGATGCATAATTATGCACAATGATGTATAATTATTATGCACAATAATGTATAATAATTATGCACAATGATGCATAATTATTATACATAATAATGCATAATTATTATGCACAATACTGCATAACCTTTATGCAATGTATAACGTGTATTAATCAAATAATGCAATACAATTGCACACAATTCATGCATGTATACTTTTGACCTATTTGGGCAAAAGAAATGAACGCAGATCATTTGCAGATCATGTGCAGATCATACGATCCACAGGCAAACCTATTTTGGTAAAAATAAAACGCATGACATAAATACAGGTAAGGTTTTGAAGATTGCGTCATACAACGTTTCAAATATAAGACGTTTAAAATAGCCACATATATAAATAGGTGAACGCTGAAGCGTTGTTTTATTTTATCCTAATTGGGAAAATAAAATGCAAACCTTAATACGTGGATTTGTAATACATGGACTGCCACATGCAATACTTTTGCAGATAAATAGGGAAGAGTTTCCCGCCTTAGAATTAGAGGAAGTTTTATGATTGATCTATCCATCGATCTATCCATCCATCCATTTATCCATCTATCCATCTATCCATCTATCTATCTATTGATCTATTTATCCATCGATTTATCGATTCATCCAACCATCAATACAATTTTTACCTCTATCTATTTTACTTATAAAAGTGACCTTTTTCCCCTTATATATATCTACCTTATACGGATATATTCACTTCACCATTCATCACATAACCTTCCCTTTTTACATTATCAACAGAGTGACCTGTTAATTTGCAAAATTTGCAAAATTTGCCTTTATTTTTGGCTTTTTCGATTCGATTTTTGAACGAATTCTTTTTATTTCCAAATTTATTGGTAAATAAAATCTTATTGTTATTTTTACCTCTGGATTCGTCAATTAAATGTGCAAATAACGAATCCGTATTGTATGACTTTGGATCATTTCTTAATGCCTGACTTACATTAGAATAAAAGCCTTCATATGAATTATCTAATGAATTTAATACCCATGATATAATTATTTGTTCAGGGATAATTATATCTTTAGATTTTAAATTATCGGATAATTCTTTTATTTTATTAAGGTATTTTTCGATATCCTTAAATTTTTGTGGAGTTGTATTAAAAAACTCCCTAGCGATTAGAAAATCGGTAGTGAATCCTTTCGGATTATATAGGTTTTCTAATTTTAACCAAGCTTCTTTTGTGGTATTTTCGTTCCTTATTTGCAATAAAGGACCGTCTTCACACAAAAGTGTTAATAAAGCTAACGCTTTATTATCATTTTCACCGATTTCAGTAATATTGTGAATATAACCTTTTTCGGTGAAAATGGCTTTGGTTCTGAGGGACCAGATAACATAGTTCTCTGTACCCTTCAGTTTTGGGATAGAAATCTTGTCTCCAAAACCCGACATTTTCAAAATAAGGTTTAATTACTTGAAAATGTTATTTTTAATGAATATAAACTTTCTATATTCAAAGGAATATTATATAAATAATATACCCGTTATATAATATATTCTCTGAAAAGTAGAAAATATATCTCTTTTGATTTAGGCCTAAAATTAATATTTAACAATAGGTAAGTAAATAAAAAGGTTCTTTGTGTTAAAACAAAGGTTGGATAGAAAGTATATGTAAAAAGGTGGAAAAAAATGGCCTTTTTTAACAAGCGAGCACCCGGGCTCATAACCTGTAAGAAGGTAGGTTATGTGATGAATTGTGAAGTGAATATATCTGTATAAGGTAGATATATATAAGGGGAAAAAGGTCACTTTTATAAGTAAGATAGATAGAGGTAAAAACTGTATTGATGGTTGAATGAATCGAGAGATCAATGGATAGATAGATCGATAGATAGATGGATGGATCAAATGGATGATTCATAAAACTTCCTCTAATTCTAAGGCGGGAAACTCTTCCCTATTTATCTGCAAAAGTATTGCATGTGGCAATCCATGTATTACAAATCCACGTATTAAGGTTTGCATTTTATTTTCCCAATTAGGATAAAATAAAACAACGCTTCAGCGTTCACCTATTTATATATGTGGCTATTTTGAACGTCTCATATTTGAAACGTTGTATGACGCAATCTTCAAAACCTTACCTGTATTTATGTCATGCGTTTTATTTTTACCAAAATAGGTTTGCCTGTGGATCGTATGATCTGCAAATGATCTGCGTTCATTTCTTTTGCCCAAATAGGTCAAAAGTGTACATGCATGAATTGTATGCAATTGTGTTGCATTATTTGATTAATACACGTTATACATTGCATAAAGGTTATGCAGTATTGTGCACAATAATTATGCATTATTATGTATAAAGATTATGCATCATTGTGTATAATAATTATACATTGTTGTGCATAATAATTATACATCATTGTGCATAATTATGCATCGTAGTATTTAGTACGTGCTTAAGCTTATGATATAAGTTTATTATTCTTTTATGCATTGCATAATATTTATGTATAGTTGTGCATAATCATGCATCGTAGTATATATTACGTATTTAAGCTTATAATATAAGCTTATTATTCTTTTACGCACTGCATAATAATTATGCATCATTGTGCATAATTATGTATCGTAGTATATATTACGTGCTTAAGCTTATAATATAAGCTTATTATTCTCATAATTTGTACCCTTTATAGCGATTACCATATAGCATATTACAAACCAAAAACAATTTCCACAATATAAATGCACCCAAAATATATGTAAAATACATATATTTACCAAAATATAAATATAATATAAAATCAAATTACGATAACCAGGACCCGGACCAATAACCAAAATCGTATGGAACTTTAATGTAAAGGATAACAGAATATTTACAAGCGTACGAAAAACATTTACACCGATGGGGCACCGATTTAATAAAATTAAAATTAAAAGCAATTATACGCCCCGAAATAAAAAGAATAAGGACCTACAACGCGAATCTAATAAGCTAAAAAACTAAAACGGCCAAACGGTATAAAACACCAAACGGTAATAATAAAAACGGAATAAAAAACCCTAAACGTTACGCAAACCACGAAAACAGCACACGAATATATATGCCTAAATATACAATTTAATGTAAAACCCATACGAGCGTTTTTTAATAGCGGAGCATAAAATAACTACATTTTTCCAAAAATCATGAAAAAACGGCAAATATTTTAGTAATAAAAAAAATTATACCGATTGCAAACCGTAAAGGAAAAATAGTTTTATACGGCAACGGTATGATTGAAACAGAAGCCGTATACTTTTGGATGGAATTTTATGGCCGAAAAAGACAAATTACCTTGGATATTACGGAAATAGGGAATCAAAGTATAATTTTAGGAGTTCCTTGGTTTAAAAGAAGCAATTCCCGGATAAATTGGACTATAGGCCAAATTTAATAGGAAAAGCATTCAGTTATTAAACAATTTCCAATATAGTAGGGTTTATACAGGAAATGTAAAGTACGGAAAAATTAAATAAAACAAATGGCGTATTTATTCGAAAGACGATTAACCCCGGAACCAATATTGGAAAAAACGACTCTTTACAGGCTTAAACAGATCCAATTACATAATATTAACCACGAAAAAACAGACCAAAAACGGTAAAATCCCAGAAAAATACCAAACCTATGTACGATTATTTAACCAAAAATTCGAAACCGGATTACCCGAGCACAGCCCGTTCGACTATAAAATACCATTAAAAAAGGAACCCAATCAAAGTTCCATAAAACATTCGGTGTAAATCCAACACAAATGGAGGTTTTAAACGAATGTTTTGCAAACAAATTTAAAAAAAGCTATATTAAATTATCGATATCACCAATAAAATACCCAATCCTTTTCGTTTTAAAGGGAAACGGAAAATGACGATTGTACGTGGATTATAAACAATCAAACAACATTACCGTAAAATATTGCTACCCATTCCCACCAATGGGAGAATTTCGAAATATATTTTAGCAAATATAATGGTTTAGAATATTATATTGTAAAGGAATATATAATTTAATCCGTATAAAAAAAGGCGAGGAATGGAAAATAGTATTTCGTATTCAGGGAAAATATTAGAAATACTTGGTAATGCTTTTCGGTTTTACCAACGCCCCCGCAATATTCCAAACTATAATTAATCACGTTTTTAGGGAAAGTTTACACATTTTTATCGTTATTTACCTGGACGATATCCTTCTTTTTCCCAAAACGTTGGAAAAATATAAAAAACACGTTTACACACTTTTACAAAATTTATAAAACGCTAAATTCTTAATTAAACCCGATAAATGCATTTTTTACACCAAACATATTCATTTTTAAGGATATGTTATCGCCCTTGAAAAATTAGGATGGAAAAATTAAAAGTCCAAACAGTAAAAGAACAGCCCCAATTATAAGATATAAAAAACGTTCGAACATTTTTTGGATTCGTGAAATTTTACAAACATCTGTTAAAGGGTACGGCGTAATCGCCACGCTATTAACCAGTGTAATTACAAAAGACTCAAAATCCCCATAGATAAAGTAAATGTAACAGGCTTTCGAACAGCTACGAAACGCAATAATATAAAAACCAATTTTCAAAATATTAAATCCAACGAAATTTTTCGACACCGAAACCGACGTATCCGATTGTGCAATCGGAGGACAATTTAAGCAACGAAACGAAAAAGGACGCCTACATTTTTGCGCCTTTTTTTTGCAAAAGTTAAATAAATTAAATTTTAATTACCAAACCCACGACAAAAAATTAAGAACCATTCTCCGAACATTCGAAAAATGGAAACCACAATTATCCGGAATTACATACGAAATATCAGTTTATTCGGACCATAAAAACCTAACCCATTTTACCACAAGTAAAATATCAAACAAATGACAAATTAAATGGGTAAAATTCATATTAAAATACCATTTTAGGATTATTTATCGAAAAGAAATGAAGAACGGTAGGGCCGAACCTTTAACCGAAAATCGGATTATAAAAACATAATACCCGAAGAAAAATATAAAAAACTTTTACAAAAGCTAATAATGGAAACCTTTTACCAGTTCACCGAAATTTTGTAACGACCAACACGGTAACCACACCAAGGGAAATACGGAAAATCCACGAAAATAAAACCCACAGATACCAAAGAATTTCCAAAATATGGAAGCGGTTGAAACAGTATTATAGTTTTAAAAAAGTACGATA
Source organism: Pyricularia pennisetigena (assembly GCF_004337985.1). Classification (NCBI taxonomy): domain Eukaryota; kingdom Fungi; phylum Ascomycota; class Sordariomycetes; order Magnaporthales; family Pyriculariaceae; genus Pyricularia; species Pyricularia pennisetigena. Next base: position 546,970 of record NC_043741.1, read on the forward strand.
AAAAGTATGAAAAACTATTAAAGATTGCGAATTTTGCGCAAAAAACAAATCCGCAAAACATAAACCTTATAAGCTTTTACAACTTTTGCCAGCCCCTAATAAGGTATAGCAAACCATTATAATGGATTTGATCGTTAAATTACCACTTTCCGAAAGATCATTTACTAAAACTAAATACGATAGTATATTACTTATAGTGGACAAATTTACCAAACATGCCCATTTTCTATCTTATAAAAAAAGTGACAAAGCCGAAAAGATCGCTTATATATTCCTACGAATAATCGTCAGCAATGACGGACTTCCAAAAAACATAGTTACAAATGAACAAAGTTTTTTACGTTGAAATTTTGGAACTTTTTAATGGAACAGCTAGGAATTAAATATAAGCTATTTACAATATTCCACCCATAAGCGAACGGATAAATAAAACGAGCCAACCAGATATTAAAACAATATTTAAAATGCTATATAAACCATAAACAGGATAATTGGGTACAATTAGTACCCACGGTATAATTCGTATATAATAATTTAAAAAATAAATATAATAAAATAACCCTGTTTCATACCAATTACGGATTTAATCCTACCGTATATGGAAGATTGAAACCCACGATTAGGGTCCCACGAACCAATAAATAAATAAACGAATTACGAAAACTTTATTAAAAGTTTCTATCAAAAGGGAGGTTATGTAATGTATTGTGAGGTGAATATATCTGTATGAGGTAGATATATATAAGGGGAAAAATGTCACTTTTTATAAGTCAGATAGAGGTAAAAATTGTATTGATGGTTGGATGAATGGATAGATCGATGGATAGATAGATTATAAAGCTTCCTCTAATTCTAGGGCGGGAAATTCTTCCCTATTTATCTGCAAAAATATTGCATTTAACAATGCATGTATTATAAATCCACGTATTAAGGGTTGCAATTTATTTTCCCAGTAAGGATAAAATAAAACAACGCATTAGCGTTTGCCTATTTATATATGTGGCTATTTTAAACGTCTCGTATTTGAAACGTTGCATAACGCAATCTTTAAAACCTCACCCATATTTATATCATGCGTTTATTTTTACCAAAATAGGTTTGCCTGTGGATCGCATGATCTGCACATGATTTGCGTTCATTTCTTTTGCCCAAATAGCTCAAAGGGGTACATGCATAAATCGTCTGCAATTGTATTACATTATTTGATTAACACACGTTATACACTGCATAATAAATATGCATTATTGTGCATAGTAATCATGCATCATGGTGCATAATGATGCATCGCAATATTTACTACGTGCTTAAGCTTATAATATAAGCTCATTATTCTTTTATGCATTGCATAATATGTATGCATACTTGTGCATAATTATGCATCGTAGTATTTACTACGTCTTTGAGCTTATAATATAAGCTTATTATTCTTTTATGCACTGCATAATAATTTTGCATAATTATGTATCGTAGTATATATTACGTGTTTAAGCTTATAATATAAGTCTATTATTTTTATAATTCCAACCGAAATTGGATTTCGTACGAAAAAAATGATTAAATACGCTAATTAATATCGAATAAAAGGATTATCTTTTTCCAGGAAGGAAATAGCGTTTATTTTATACGACGTAATACTAAAATACAACGACCAAGCAGCAAGTTTAATTTTAAAAAGTTTGGACTTTAAAAAATCGATAAAAAGATTGACGAAACCAATTACAAGTTATTATTACCAGGATTTATAAAAGTTTACCCATCGCTCACCGTATTATTATTAGAATTAGCATTATACGGTACCAATATATAGAAAATAATGGAAATCGACGTAGAAAAAACGTGAGACGTCGAAAGAATACAGGATAACGAACGCAACTACGGTAAAATGAAATATTTTATTAAATGGGAAAATTATGGATACGAAAAAAATATTTGGGAACCTTTTAACCACTTCCAAAATTGCCAAAAACCATTCCGCTAATATTATTAGGAACTGGATTTGCGAGCAAATTAGCCAAAAAAGGACGACCTAAAAAAGTATTACCTACTATTCACAAAAACTAACGATCGACCAGAACTCGAAATTATACCACCAAATGAATTTACAGAAAAACGGTTAACACATATTATAAACCAAAATATGTAAATAAAACAATATACCAATTAAATACTGCGCAAAAGTATTTATTTCATCCAACAAAAAAGGATTTAAAAAGCCTATTGGGAAAAATGAATCCCAGGCAAAATAAAAATCCGGAAAAAGCGATTTTAAAGACATTTTAGGAAGAATTTCGGCCGATCGCCGCCGTTTTTCCTGCTTTATGTTTTTACGTTCTATTCAATTTAATTCCTCCAAATTGTCGATACTACGGCAAACCGCCTTTATCATTTTTTTAAACCACATTTCTTTTTTTTCAAACGCAAAAACTTCTAACCTTTAACCGTTAATTCCTGTTCCCGCTCCAATAACCGCAGTTCCTAAATTTCGACGTCGGTATCCAATTTGGAGTGTTGGACGGCCAAACGGTGACACTGCTCGCGCGGAATACCTATTATATTATATCGCGAGCGACCCAGGCGAATATATTCGACATAGCGAAAGGATTCCCAAGGCGAAATAACGTATTTGGCAATCCTTTGCAACTCGCAAATAAAATAAAAAAGCATTTCGACGGCGGAAAAAAAAAGCACGGAAAGCAAAGCGTTGCGACGAGCGGTGGAAAACCGACCGCGAAATTTGTTAACGCGATTAAATATGGCGCAGAAAATTAGCCAGGAAGGGAAAGAACCGAAACGAGGGTTAAAGGAGTACGGATTATTTAAAAGCCAAAAGGATTTGGCTAAAAAAAGGAAACCTAATATTACGACCAAACAAATTAGGCCAGCACCAAAAAGGCCAGGTGGGGTTATACCCGTTTTAACGACAATCGGCAAAGAATAATACCGACCGGTAAAAACAAGATTATATAAGGAAAGAATTACGTAACCGCAAATAACCAAACAAAGGTGCTATAACCAATAGGTGCTAAAGACCATATAATACCCATAACAAGTAATAAAAGTGATATAACCGCTTACCAATATATCCGATATAGCGAATATATTATTATCAGGGATGAAGGATTATGTAAAAACACGTTTATTACCATAAAAATAAAATACAATTTAGAATTGCTTAGCAGCAATTAACTTACTATTTACCCAGGAATCGATTATAATTTCACCCCAGTTATTGAAAACCCCAGTTACCCAATTAAAACGCTCAGTTGCTTTAACCCACTGTACTTTACCCCAAGAACAGTTTACCCGATACCTTGATCGTAACATTTGGCTACAAGAACGCGGTTTTTAATGAAAGACACCAATTTCCAATTAATTCAACGCAGTTCATTCTATATTTTTATGACTTTTATTTATTCTTTCATTCGAATATTAAATGACTTACTTTAGTTATACCATTTTCTTCTGCTATTTATGAGAATAATAAGCTTATATTATAAGCTTAAGCACGTAATATATACTACGATACATAATTATGCACAATTATGCATAATTATTATGCAGTGCATAAAAGAATAATAAGCTTATATTATAAGCTTAAATACGTAATATATACTACGATGCATAATTATGCACAACTATGCATAAATATTATGCAATGCATAAAAGAATAATAAACTTATATCATAAGTTTAAGCACGTAGTAAATACTACGATGCATAATTATGCACAATGATGTATAATTATTATGCACAATACTGCATAACCTTTATGCAATGTATAACGTGTATTAATTAAATAATGCAATACAATTGCACACAATCCATGCATGTATACTTTTGACCTATTTGGGCAAAAGAAATGAACGCAGATCATATGCAGATCATGTGCAGATCATACGATCCACAGGCAAACCTATTTTGGTAAAAATAAAACGCATGACATAAATACAGGTAAGGTTTTGAAGATTGCGTCATACAACGTTTCAAATATGAGACGTTCAAAATAGCCACATATATAAATAGGTGAACGCTGAAGCGTTGTTTTATTTTATCCTAATTGGGAAAATAAAATGCAAACCTTAATACGTGGATTTGTAATACATGGATTGCCACATGCAATACTTTTGCAGATAAATAGGGAAGAGTTTCCCGCCTTAGAATTAGAGGAAGTTTTATGATCTATCCATCGATCTATCCATCCATCCATCTATCTATTGATCCATCTATCTATCGATCTCTCGATTCATTCAACCATCAATACAATTTTTACCTCTATCTATCTTACTTGTAAAAGTGACCTTTTTCCCCTTATATATATCTACCTTATACAGATATATTCACTTCATCATTCATCACATAACCTTCCTTTCTTACACTATTACAGTGCGAATACAATGTATATACCCGCTAAAAACGGCAAAATGCGACAAATTATACCTATATCAAGGAAAGGGTTATTAATTGTCAATTGTATGCGTTAGTTAGCATGTAATGGGTCCACCTTTATTTGTATATAAGCCACAATAAATGGTGCCGAAGTGGGGCTATCTATGAGAATAATAAGCTTATATTATAAGCTTAAGCACGTAATATATACTACGATGCATAATTATGCACAATGATGTATAATTAGTATGCACAATAATGCATAATTAATATGCACAATGATGTATAATTAATATGTACAATACTGCATAACCTTTATGGAATGTATAACGTGTATTAATCAAATAATGCAATACAATTGCATACGCTTTATGCATGTACCCTTTTAACATATTTGGGCAAAAGAAATGAACGCAGATCATGTGCAGATCATATGCAAATTATGCGATCCGCAGGCAAACCTATTTTGGTAAAAATGAACGCATGATATAAATATAGGTAAGGTTTTAAATATTGCGTTATTCAACGTTTCAAATATGAGACGTTCAAAATAACCACATATATAAATAGGTTAACGCTAAAGCGTTGTTTTATTTTATCCTAATTGGGAAAACAAAATGCAAACCTTAATACGTGGATTTGTAATACATGGATTGCCACATGCAATACTTTTGCAGATAAATAGGGAAGAGTTTCCCGCCTTAGAATTAGAGGAAGTCTTATGATCTCTCCATCCATTTATCTATCGATTTATCGATTCATTGATCTATTCATTCAACCATCAATACAATTTTTACCTCTATCTATCTTATTTATAAAAGTGACCTTTTTCCCCCTATATATATCTACCTTATACAGATATATTAACTTCACAATTCATCACATAACCTTCCTTTTAACACGTTACGGCCAAAAAACTGACGAATTTAAAAAGGTTATGTTAAATAACGTTTTATATATCCCTCGTCTGGAATAAATATCGTTAGTGGTTTTATACACTATAATACAGGGGGCGTATTATTAAAACATACCCTGTACGATAAAGATCGCAAGGCTTGGGGACGTTTGAATACCGTTAAACATTCGTTTTATTTAAAGGTTGAAAGGTGCGATATCCTTGTTCGAAATATACCAAAAATTTCGAATTACGCCTGTATAATGGGTGAATATAGCACCGTTTCTAGCATGACCTTATAGGGGGTTATAAAGGGCTACGTAACCCCGTTGGAAATAAAATTAAATAATATAAGCCCCGAAAGTCACGAGGATTATAGAATTTATACCGATTTCGAACCGGAAGAAAATACGGTAACGGAAAAGCTAAATCCCGAGCAAAATAAGGAAATAGCCGTAAATTCACTTGTAACGCATAAATTTAATGGTAAAAGCCCTGAAAATCCACGTAAGATTGGGCCCCGTAGGCCCGGTACACCGTTAGGTGACCCTTTTATACAATTTAATATAAAGGGGATTATTTCCGAAAAAAGGGGGTTATCTATAGAAGAAATCCGTTGTTAAAACCTTTTTTAATATCGGATTCAAAGCAGGCCCTTGTAAATTACCTCCCTTTGGGGTTTAAACGAATTACGGACGGTTGTGTAACCTTTAAAGGAAATGGAATTATAGGTAATTGTGATGAAATCCAAGCCCAAAAAGCCCTGTTACAGCACAGGCGCTTGGGGCATATAGGGTTATTATTGCCAAAAAACCCGCTAAAATTACAAAAGATTTATTGAATTTCGACAAAATTAGGGCAATTACCTGTATTATTTGCGTTAAAGCTATTTTTGTTAGGCGTACAAACAAGGTCGCACTCCTTACACCTTTAAATATTTTCGATTTTATAAAAAGTGATACAGTAACTTTAAAACCTAATCCTTACAATAAAAAGCCCGTATTTTTATTATTAGTAGACCGAAAACTACGTTTTCGGTGGTCGATCCTATCACGAAATAAAACCGGACAAACGGTTTTAATGGTTATTAAAGGCGTTTTTGGGGTTTTAAAAATTACGTACGGGCGTTACCCCTTAAATTTTCATTTCGACGGGGGGTACAAAGTTAATACAGACTTTTAAAATCGGTTTACAAGCAAAAGTGTTGATTTTAGCATTTCGAATCCTTATAACCACGGTTAAAACGGATTAACGGAACGGTCCGTTAGGGTTATTTTGGATAAGCTTCGGTTCACCGTTATAACGGCGGGTTTGCAGTTATATTTATAATGTTATTTATTACCTGCCGTGGTTAATTCAATTAATCGTACAGCGGTAATTGATAAGGATTTAATATTTTACGAGGAATTTTATTCCGAATTCCAACCTGGATTACCGCATAACCCCAATTTAAGGTATTTTCGGGTAATTGGTATTGTATGCCAAATTATTATACCGCTGGAAAAACGCCAAAAATTTAATAAATTTGTTCCCAGCACCGAAACGGTGAAAGTTTTAACCCATTGATCAAATTTTACAGCGTTGGTTTACGCACCCGCTAAACGGGCCGTTGGCAAAACCTTTACCGTAAAAATTATAAAGGGTATAACCGTTAAAAACTTAGCTATTGCAGGGGAAACGTTACAAATTTTAAAGGGGGAAAATACAAATTTAAAGGGGGATTTTAATTCTGAACCTAAAAACGAAATTAACAGCGTTTAACGGATAATTACCCCCTTAGAAAACCCCGAGGATACAGGGTATATACCACCTGTTACAGGATAATTACCACCCGTTATAAGGCATTTAAACCCTGAAAATACAATGCCCGCCAGGCCTGTATAACCCACTGTTCGCCCCCCAAAACCTATAGCGCTAACTGTACCTAATCCAGTATTTAAAACAACGGAAATTCCGGTGTTTTCAGCATTTAAAATATAGAATATGGTGTTAAATTCGGAGTGCAAAAACCCAAATTTAATGGATATAATTTACGTGCATGAGTTTTGTTTTTAAGCCAAAAAAATAAACAAAACCCACTAAAAACGGCAATCCAAATAGCTACCAACAGGCCCTAAATAGTCCCGAAAATGCTAAATGGTTAGCTGCGTTAACGTTTTAATTCGAGCAGATCGTTACTGCAAAACCTTTCTATTTCATCCCTAAAATTACAATACCCGCAGGCCATAAATTCGTTTTTACCCGGCCGGTATTTTCATTAAAAAGAATGAACATAATAAACCTATAAAATACAAAATTAAGTTTATTATGAGGGGTTTGTTACAGGTCCAAAGCCTAAAATAAATCGAAAGTTTTGCTAACACTAATATACCATTTACCTGCCGTATATGTTTGGTTATAGCTGATGCACAGAATTGGGAAATAAAACAAATCGATTTTATCGGTGCGTTTTTAAATCGTAATTTTACCTAAGTAAAAATATATTTGCAAATTCCAAACGGTTTTAACGAATGGGCCAAGATTTATAACCCTAGTACCGCTAAGATTTTAATGGAAATGGGTTATAACCCGAAAGAATTGCAACTTATACAATTGGAAAAGGCGTTATACGGTTTAAAACAGGGTCCAAGAAAATGGCAAAACTAACTCAAAACCCTACTTTTTAAAAAAGGTTTGAAACCATTAATTTCTAATCCCGCTGTCTTTTATAACGTTAAATCCAAACATTTTATCGTTATATTTATGAACGATTACCTGCTAATAGGTCCTAAATCGCAATATATTCAGGATTTAAAAGCCCGTTTTAATAAAGTATACGCGTTGGAAGATAAGGGCCCTGCAACTTATTTTTTAAGCGTTTGAATTATAAAGGATAAACTTGAACGCTTATTTTGGTTCCATTTAAAATAAATATATAGAAAAAGTATGAGCAACGTTCGGATTAGTTGATTGCAAATTTATATTTGTTCCTTTGCAACCGGGTGTATTAAAATATAGCGGGGGTAAACCCGTGAATGCGTTAAAAATTAAATTATTACAGCGTATTATCGGTACCTTCATATATTTAATTTTATTAACGGGCCCGGATATCGGTTTTGCGGTTTAGTGGTTTTTACGTTTTTTAATAAAAGCTACTATAATCCATTTAACGTCAATTAAAAGTTTATTACGTTATTTAGCGGGTAGTAAATCCTTATTTATTTATCACCAAAATAAAGTATCTAAAGCCGAATTACCACCCAATTTTTTAATAAGGGGTTTTAAGAGCTTTAAATTATTGGGCTTTAGTAATAGCGATTTTACCGGGGCCAGGGAAAATATAAAATCCGCGTACGGATAGTTGTATACCCTATTTGGGGGCTTTATAACGTTGAAATGCAAAAAGGTTAATATTATAGTTTTAAGCATTCCAGAAACCAAAACTGATATTTTAACGGAAGCCCTGCGTAAAACACAGTGGTTTAAAAACTTATTTATAAAAATTGGATTACCTATAAAAGGCCCTATTGCAATATTTGGAAGTAATATAGGTTTTACGATTAACGTATATAGTCTTTCGTACTATTAACCTATTAAATATACGTTATTAAAATCTCACTTCGTACGGGAATTAGTTATAAAAGGATTAATAACCCTAAAATACCTGAAATCCAAACAAATGCCCGCTAATGCCCTAATAAAACCCCTAACGCTTCCAAGTTACAAGGCTTTGTTAAAGTTTACAGGGTTTAAACACCTAAAAGCTTAATTTTTACCTACTAAATTCTAAAGTATTATTTAATTAATTCCTTAGCTAATTACCCATGACATTTCCTTTATTTGCAAATATTAGATTTTTGTTACCCCAATACCGGCCGCATTACCCGAGTTTACCCTGTATAAGCTGATTAATCAGCAATCTATACCGACTTTATACCAAAAGTTAAACCAAAATTGAAAAAGCTCGTGTTTTGGGCGATTTACGCATTTGAAATACCCTATATAACATATTTAATTTGAATTATTACCAACGAAGAGTCAAATTAGTTACCTGGTTAAATAATTAATTCCGTGGGTTAATATTATATAAATCGGGGGTTCGAAATCCGGGGGTTATTACAATTTTGGGGGTTACAAGTCGGTACAAAAAGCTCAATTATCCAGGGGGTTTATATCGGGAATTCGAATAGGGTTGGGACATAAGGGGGATCTCTTTTTTGGTGGTTTCATTTTTTTTTGTACTTTTCTTTTCCGACTTTATATAAATAGTAGCAAAAAAAGGGGTGCTAATTATATGCGTTATTTAATATGTAATGGGTCCATTCTTATTTGTATATAAATCACAATAGATAGTGCCGAAACGGGGTTATTGGGGCTGTCGGATTTTCTATTATATTTGGTGTATTACAGGAGTTGCGATTTAACGTGTTAGCAAATGGGGCTTTACCCTGTACCCGGTTTAACACCCACCCTGCACCTACGAATCAGTTACCCTGTACCGGGTTCAAATTTTCACCAAATTAGCAAATCAGTGCGAACCCAGAAATGGTTTATATGGAAATAAGGGTGTTTTTTCAACAACGCATACAAAATAATTTTTCGGAAAATCGTGTGCGGCACCGGAACCCTTTGCGGGGTGTGGACCCCCACTTCGATGTCGGAAAATATATAAGGGAAATAATGCAAAGTCTCCCCCACCAATAAATCAAATTTATTTAATCCCAAATTTAGTGAATAATTTAGTGCATTAAAGCCCTGTAATAACAGGTTTTTACAGCGCAACTAGCACCACGCCGCACATAGGCTAATACCTAAGCCCCTGTTAGCAACTTATATTATTAACATCAACTAAATCACTCAAATAACCCGCGGTATTACGAAAAAACGTTGAAAATTTATATATTACCTATTTGAATTTTTTAACGTATTTTTGAACGCGGTTATCCCCTATTAACCTTCCACGTGTCGCTAACTTTTATTTATACGATAATAACCCGGCAAAAGCGTTGGAATTATAATAAACCAATTTTATAGGCTCATTCGAAACACGCGTTTCGCCCTATTAGATATAATAGGAGATAATGAACAGGAAAAAATAAAAAAAGGAAACGCCAAATATATAAACTTTCGCCAACGTTCAATATTTTCGACGAACTATTTTGTATTTTATTTAGGAAACGAATCCACTATTTTACAGTAAACCAACCTTAAAATTGTTGCAACGCCTGCCTATACCAAATTGGAATTTTACCACCATTACCCCCCAAAAAACGCCGATTAAAATACCCAGAAAAAATTCCAAAAACAGTTATACATTTAAACAGCTGGATAAATGGGGTATCCATTTCACCATAATTATTCTTTTCCCAAACCGCCGGCAATTATTCGACTCATTATCCCCCTTAATACTACCCAAATTAATAATTTTTAATATCGCCCAAACGCTCGTCTATTCCTATAACCGGAAATGTACGAAAAACGATTTGCTGTTAAATATTCCGGATTTGCGATTAATTAATGTAAAAATAATAAGCTTATATTATAAGCTAAAGCACGTAATATATACTACGATATATAATCATGCACAATTGTGCATAACTATTATATAGTGCATAAAAGAATGATAAGCTTATATTACAAGCTTAAATACGTAATATATATTACGATGCATAATTATGCACAACTATGCATAAATATTATGCAATGCATAAAAGGATAATAAGCTTATATGATAAGCTTAAGCACCAAGTAAATACTACGATGTATAATTATGCACAATACTGCGAAACCTTTATGCAATGTATAACGTGTATTAATCAAATAATGCAATACAATTGCATACGCTTTATGCATGTACCCTTTTGACCTATTTGGGCAAAAGAAATGAACGCAGATTATTCGCAGATTATACGATCCACAGGCAAACCTATTTTGGTAAAAATAAAACACATGACATAAATACAGGTAAGGTTTTGAAGATTGCGTTATACAACGTTTCAAATATGAGACGTTCAAAATAGCCACATATATAAATAGGTGAACGCTAAAGCGTTGTTTTATTTTATCCTAATTGGGAAAATAAAATGCAAACTTTAATACGTGGATTTGTAATACATGCATTGTCAAATGCAATACTTTTGCAAATAAATAGGGAAAAGTTTCCCGCCTTAGAACAAGAGGAAGTTTGAAAATCTATCCATTTAATTTATCCATTCGTCCAGCCATTAATACAATTTTTACCTTTATCTTACTTATAGAAAGTGACTTTTTTCCCCTTATACATATTTAGCTCATACAGATATATTCACCTTACAGTTTATTATATAACCTTCCTTTTAACATTTAAATGGTTTAAATAATATAGCGATTATTGCGTCGTTCAATTCCCAGTAATATACAAAAATAGGATAGAAAATCACGCCTTATATTTGCATTAAAAATAGAAAAAAGGCGGCGGAATTAAAATACGGTCGTATTATAGGAAACGATTAATATAATTAACAATTATTCGGGAAAATAAACCAATAAACGCCGAAGAACAAATTAAACCGTATTATAACCATAGGTTTAAATGCTGGTCAACGTTAACGGTTGTATAAATATCCAATATAATAACGCCCATAATTCTTTTAAGCCACAAACTCAAAAGCGATTAAAACCAAATCCTAATTCAATTAAATAACGTGCCCTGGATTATAAATAGGTTAACCGACGAAAACAGCGACGCCGAATCGGATTAACCAGGTTTAAAAGATTATTAAGCAGGATAAAATATATAATTATCAAATACTCAAATCCCCAATTAACGGCTTAAATTAAAAAACCAAATATTGGATTATAACAATTATTACGCAAATTAAACGTTTTAACTATATATAAGCTGGTACGGCGTAACGGCGCCCCGATTAAAAATAAAAAGGTTTAATATCGCGAATTATAACAACCATTACGGTTGAATTCCCAAAATTTTGGCGTTTCCACTTTAATTTTATTATATTAATTAAAAACCCTATATATAAACCCAATTATAAATACCTCATTTTTTTGTTAGCTTTTTTCGTTTTTTTACAATTGAAAACTTTTTCCCGGCTGCCAAATTCTTTTTTTCATAATTATCACGAAATTGTAACGAGTAAACCAGCGTTTAATTTTTAACCAACAGGGGTAATAATTGTTATAATAACAAAATTGTTTTAGCAAATATTACAAGCATATTCGATAAAAAGCCTGATTAAAACATTTTTAATCGGACAAAACTATTTATATTTTACCCACCCAAACAGGGATTAATCCCAATCGTCACGAGAATAAATTATAATTAACGCCCCTTTATAATAAAAGTACCCCAACCCGGTTAGGACCGGGGCAGTTTAATCAGCTTTATTATAATTATAGTTACAATAATTGCCCCAAATTTGCCAAATAACGTAGAAATTATCACAATTACGGTCGTTTATTATTATAATTCCCAATAATCGCTAAAAAGGCGAAACCATTTCCAAAACTACCGCCAAATTTGCGTTGGAATATATACCCAGCAATGTTAAATAACTTACCAATTTAATAACTATACCGCAGATAAAAGCCCGGAGAAAAAAATCAATTAATACCTTGAAAATTTGCAAAATTAAGACGCGAATATTGCAATCGTTTTAAAATTAAATTTTGCACGTTTGGTCCCTTTTATATTACAAAATAATTAAAATACAATTGGAACCCCCCTAAACTTTCTCCCTATTCCGAATAATAATAGTAATAATAATAAATAAAATAATACCGATATAGATTCCGGCGACGACGAATTTGCCCCCGCCCCCGTCAACGCTAACTGCGATAATATTTATATAAGCGAAAACGATAATTAACCTGCCCCCGCGTCCGTTAATTAAAGCGATAATAATATTAATATGGACGATTATTATAACGAACCTGCCCCGGATTTCGAAAACCGCTAATTGCGGATTTTTTTAATATTTTTTAAACCATTTACCAACGTATTACCTCCGCCACCAAAAACCCTCAAAAACCGGCCCTTTACACCAAAACCGGAAATTATTATTAGTCCGGCACCCGCGCCATTAAATAAACCGCCGGTAACCCGTATATTTAAAACCACCACCGTTCGTCCAGTTAAAATGAATTTTATTTCGGTACCGCGGACGTAGCTTAAACCCGATTCGACGCCAAATAATAAATTAATAAATTTTGTAAAACCCAAGTACTATTTTCCATCGTATAAAAATACGGATTTCCTGGATTGTTTACCCGTCCCGTTATGGGAAGAGTTGCAATTGGGTAAAAACCAATCCGTATCGGCGATAATTATTATAATTTGGCGTAAAGGAGGGAATACTAATATTACCCAAATAGTTCGTATTAAACCCCATTTAAATTATATTTACTGTTTAAAAACTAATAATAATACCAATTCGCCCGCCTGGTTCGGTCGCGGAAATAATATTTTCCGCAATATGAACGAAACCCCAATCGCCGAAACCTTTAAACGTTTTTAATCCGCTGCCAGCGTCGCCGCAGCAAAAAAACTCGTTAATAACCGGATTTTATTATATTATTTAAATAATAATTCGTCAAATATAAACGAGGTAATGGTCGTATTTAATTACGAAATAATAAATGTTTTAACATAATATATTAATATAATAGGTTATTGTTTTTTTATTGGATTACGACAATTATTATAATTTTTGCACTAATACTTACTGTTATTTACTATATTATAATAATTGTTACAGCTTTTTGCGGTAATGCTAAGTAATTATTATTACAATGTAACAATTATTACATTTTGGTTTTTGCTTTTTTTTATATTTTATAATAACGGGTACAATTTTAATTATTAATAAGCCTTTTTCAGTCGCCGACGTGTTCGGGTTTTTAACTTTTGTTAAGGTAAATAACCCCAGTAAATAACCCCGGTAAATAAATTAAAAATAATAAAATCCCGTTTGGCAAAAAACCTTGGCCTCCGTACCGAATATATTTAACCACAAGGGTATGAAACCCATTTTCGATAATTTGGTATATCGGCGTCGCCTGCCCCCTATCCCCTTATTTATCCGTTACAACGATATTATTTCCCCCGGTTAAAAATACTTGCAAACAAGTTTAAACCGGTTATAATTTTTACCATTTTCGATACAATATTAATTTACCTGCGGATAATAACCACCGGATTTAATTTTAAAAACGGCGATCTGAAATTTAAAACCGCTAACCCTGGATTATATATATATATAACGGTTATTATATCGACGAATGGTTTATTATTTATTAGCATTTCCTTTATTCAATTTTTCGCCGGTAAGGAAAACTCGTTATTGGAATAAAAAAGGGTTTAACGATTTTGGTGGAAATTGCCGTAACTTTTTTAAATTTAATATCGAATAATTTTTTACACTATTTGCCATCGCCGATTATATAATTATTACTGATAACGTTATCGCTTTAAATAATTTGCATTTAATACCAATTTACTATCGTTTGGGTACCCGTTTATAAACCGACCAAACCATGGACGTCGCCAATTTATTTGCTTTTAACCGCGCCTATTATAATAAGACGATAATAATACTAATTATCAATACCTGGTCCCGTTTTAAACCTATTAAGGTCGGACGGTTAAAAAAAATACATACACCCATTAAATTTGTTAATATTCGAAAATATTTTTAACAATTTGTACGACGAAGGGCGGTTCCATCGTCCTATTTTTAATAAATCCAAAACCACAATTACTGAACTTTATCCCCATTTTTTGGCGACGACCAATAAACCGATTTCTTTAATTTTATGTAAATCCAATCCACTATCGCCGATCGATTTGCTAATATAAATCGCATAAAAAAGGAAATTTTCGAAAACGCCCGCGAACGGATTTCAGCGGTTTCTTTTGGCATATTATACGCAATTTTCCATTTTAATTAAAGGTTATCCCTGGATTGGTCTTTTTTTAACGCGGACGCGATTTAAGTTATTATAAAAAGTTTGCGCCTTTTCAAAGCATTTTACCTGTCGAAGGTTTAAATACCGACAATAAAATGGGTTTTAAATATAAAAAAATCAAAAGCAAATATTTTTAATTTAATTGGGATATATTTAATATTCCTTTTAGTCGCTATTAACTACCTTAGTAATTGGTTAGTAAATTATATATATATATATTATCCCTAATAATTTTAACTATTATCATAATTTTACCCCTATTTTTCCAATTATAATTACAGTTTTTATTTTTACTAAACTAATTTTTTTCGGTTTTAATGCCTATATTTTATGAAAGTTAAAACAGCCAATTTTTAAAAAGTGGCTATAAACCAATAAAATAGGCACAGGTAAAACGATGGTCTATTTTACGGCGATTTATATATCGTATATCCGTTGCTAATTCGACCGATTTATCCAAAATACCGACGGATATTTTCCCATTTTAATTTTCGTCCGTACCAGCTTTATTACGTGAATATTTAAAAAAACAATAATTAATTTCCAAGGCTCCGACGTTAAATGTTATTATAGTTTAACCGAAATATACGTTACGGATACCCCGCGAACGGTTACTATTTTTACCCAAGCGCAATTTTACGATATTTTAACCAAATTTGCCGCCCGCAAATTTAATCCCAAATTTACGGGTACGGTTATTATCATTTTTTATTTAATATTCCTAATCCGAAAAATTGAGCAATTAGACAAGATTTATAACCCGGAAAAGGTGTTTAACCCATGGCATATAATTAAAATTATCGATTCGAATTTCTAACACCGCCACCCCGAAATTAACAACTTGGACGATAATTCCGATATTAAAATAATTCCCAGTAAATGTTTTTTGCAATAATCGTAATAATTTCATTATATTAATATATTTATTTGATTTAAGCGGATATGCTAGGAATTGCTAACGTAAAAACGGTCGGAAAACCGATTTTTCCACTGGTAACGATACCAAAAATATCCGGCGTTAAATTATAAATATACTATTTGGTACCTTTTTTTAACGTATAATTGGGAACGATATTTAATCCCTCCGTTACCGCGAATCGACAAAATAGCGCGTATTTCGCCTTATCCTTTGTATTAATCGGGGTATAACCACCGCCACGCCGACGGTAAATAAAATGAAAAATATTACTGGTTTTAATACCCTGGTTTAAAAAAAACTGCGATCCCTTTCGCCCGACTTAAAAACCAGTTTTAGGAAAACATATTTACGGTCGATTGTTTTGGGAAATTAATAATTACTTCGTCGTTTGTAATATCGATTAAAATTCCAAAATTTCCCCGAAAAAATTCGAATCGATGGGTTGGAAATAATGGCTATTTTATCCTCTAATTTTAAACTTTGTAATTCCCACCACTATACCAAACGAAAAATCGTTAATAATTTTTGAATATACGGACGTATTTACAATATATAAAGGTATAAATACCGGGCTTATTTTACCCAACGGTACAATTATTTATCCTTATAAACGCATTCCGCCCTATAATATTATTATTAAAAAGCTTTTATTTGGCCACCGATTCGAAAACGTTAAAACGAATACCGAAACAATTTTCAAAAATATTATTGCCGTATTCGTGGGGTATAAAACCGACAATATTAGTCCCGCTCCCTTATAAATTACCATTAATACGGATACCGCAAATAGTAACCGTTAAATTTAAATTTTTTTTTATGTCGGTCATATCCGCTTATTATATTTTTAACAATTGATTACTTTTTTAAATTAATAATTTACGCCGAAAACACTACCAAGGTTATTAATTTAACGAAATTGGGTAAGTTGCTAGCGTTAAAAAAAATGGATATTAAACCTAAATACCGCAATATCCGATAAAATTGTAGCAAAAAGTTAACAGGAAAACAAGCCCCATTTTAAATCGGTAATTGTGGACGCTTTAACTTAATATAACGGCGACGGTCCCCTTAACTGGGTTTATTCGAAAACCTGCAGTAACTTTAAAACGCCACTTCCGTCGGATAAGGCTAAAATAATTTATTTTATATTGAATGAATCGCCATTTATTACCCGCAAGATTGAAATATATATGGAGGAAAAAAAAGGTTAACGCGTCCTGGTTATAACGCCCAATTTTCGGATTTGAACTTAAACTGGCCATATAATAATAATTGTTATAATCGCTTTCTTTACCCACAATTATAGTTATAATTATTTCAATTTTAGTATTTTTAAATTGTAATAAATGTTGTAACAACTATTGTTTTTCCATTTTTGTAATAATTATTACAATTTTTGTAAGAAGGAGAGGTTATGTGATGAATTGTGAAGTGAATATATCTGTATAAGGTAGATATATATAAGGGGAAAAAGGTCACTTTTATAAGTAAGATAGATAGAGGTAAAAACTGTATTGATAGTTAAATGAATCGAGAGATCAATGGATAGATAGATCGATAGATAGATAGATCGATAGATGGATGGATCGATGAAATGGATGGATCAATAGATAGATCATAAAACTTCCTCTAATTCTAAGGCGGGAAACTCTTCCCTATTTATCTGCAAAAGTATTGCATGTGGCAATCCATGTATTACAAATCCACGTATTAAGGTTTGCATTTTATTTTCCCAATTAGGATACAATAAAACAACGCTTCAGCGTTCACCTATTTATATATGTGGCTATTTTGAACGTCTCATATTTGAAACGTTGTATGACGCAATCTTCAAAACCTTACCTGTATTTATGTCATGCGTTTTATTTTTACCAAAATAGGTTTGCCTGTGGATCGTATGATCTGCAAATGATCTGCGTTCATTTCTTTTGCCCAAATCGGTCAAAAGTATACATGCATGAATTGTGTGCAATTGTATTGCATTATTTGATTAATACACGTTATACATTGCATAAAGGTTATGCAGTATTGTACATAATAATTATGCATTATTATGTATAATAATTATGCATCATTGTGCATAACAATTATACATTGTTGTGCATATTAATTATGCATTATTGTGCATAATAATTATACATCATTGTGCATAATTATGCATCGTAGTATTTACTACGTGCTTAAACTTATGATATAAGTTTATTATTCTTTTATGCATTGCATAATATTTATGCATGGTTGTGCATAATTATGCATCGTAGTATATATTACGTATTTAAGCTTATAATATAAGCTTATTATTTTTATGCACTGCATAATAATTATGCATAATTGTGCATAATTATGTATCGTAGTATATATTACGTGCTTAAGCTTATAATATAAGCTTATTATTCTTATAATTTTAATATACCTGTTAACCTTTTTGAATTTTATTGCTTTTATTTTGGAAAAAACCAGTTTCGGTATGCTTATTAGCCGATTAAGCCTATCCCAAACCGAACTCGATAAAACTGTCTCCGATTTTACCGATTCCAACTCCAGTTTTAACGTTTGTGTTTTAAGCATTAATATTTCCAACGTTGGCTTTAATTTGCACCCCAATTGTTACACTGGTATTATTATCCCTTTAATATGGAACGCCAATATACACTTGCAAATTTGTGGTCGTTTAATTCGGTTGGGTTAAAATAAACCTATTATATGGCGTATTTTCGAAATGCGAAATACCCTTTTCGATTGGGTAAAAAACCGCATGTTCCGGAAAGTTAATACCCTTTTTCTTACTATTCCGACCGTTGCTAATATATAATAAATGCTATGGAAATATGTTACGCGTATACGTTTCCCCAAATTTATCCAATTTCCAATTGTTAAACAATTCCTAATATATGAGGTAATAGTAATTATATTTTCCTGGCTATTTAATTATTTCATTTAGATAGCAAAACCCCGCCAACATTTTAATATGAGAATAATAAGCTTATATTATAAGTTTCAATACGTTATATATACTACGATGCATAATTATGCACAATTATGCATAAATATTATGCAATGCATAAAAAAGTAATAATCAGCTTATATTATAAGCTTAAGCACGTAGCAAATACTACGATGCATAATTATGCCAAATGATGTATAAATATTATGCACAATAATACATAATTAATATGCACAACAATGTATAATTATTATGCACAATACTGCATAACCTTTATGCAATGTATACAGTGTATTAATCAAATAATGCAATACAATTGCATACAATTCATGCATGTACACTTTTGACCTATTTGGGCAAAAGAAATGAACGCAGATCATTTGCAGATCATGTGCAGATCATACGATCCACAGGCAAACCTATTTTGGTAAAAATAAAACGCATAACATAAATACAGGTAAGGTTTTGAAGATTGCGTCATGCAACGTTTCAAATATGAGACGTTCAAAATAGCCACATATATAAATAGGTGAACCCTGAAGCGTTGTTTTATTTTATCCTAATTGGGAAAATAAAATGCAAACCTTAATACGTGGATTTGTAATACATGGATTGCCACATGCAATACTTTTGCAGATAAATAGGGAAGAGTTTCCCGCCTTAGAATTAGAGGAAGTTTTATTGATCCATCTATCTATCCATCCATCTATTGATCTATCCATCGATCTCTCGATTCATTCAACCATCAATACAATTTTTACCTCTATCTATCTTACTTATAAAAGTGACCTTTTTCCCCTTATATATATCTACCTTATACAGATATATTCGCTTCACAATTTATCACATAACCTTCCTTCTTACAACCGTTACCGACGCACCAATTTTACGCATTTTATCCACGTTTGGGTAATAGCGGTAAATTTTTACGAAATTACCCGACCTGCCCCATCGCGAATACTTTTTTTTAAAAAAGCATTACGAAACCCTTAAATCCGAAAACGTTTACGCGCTAATGGGGTCGAATACCGTTTTAATAATAAATTTACTACGCCTATTAAGGCCGACCCTTTACGCAGGGAATTGCAGCAATTAATATAATATTTACGCCTTTTTAACCGGTTCAAACCCACAAATTTCCAATTTTCGGGAATAAAGGATTGTTCCGCCAAAAATGTGAACGATATGGATTAGTTTAAATAAATATTCGATACGTCCACCCAAAAAATGCCGTCCAAAATACCAATATTATATAAATTTATATTTTCACTATTATTATTTTCCCGGGACTACCGCCCGTTTTATCCATCGTTACAAATTTCGAACGTGGTATACCTGGAGCCAAGTACCTTTTTAAAAACCATAAACCCCTCAACGTTAAAGGACCAACGCGTTATATTAATATTGGCGATTTTAACCCACGGATATTCTCCCCAAAAAAGCAATTATTTGCTACGCGTATTCGTATTATACCTTATAAATAATGGAATTTTACGACGTATTGTAAATATATTATCCGGGTTTGGAATATGCTTATTTTATAAAACTATTAAACGGTAAACCCAACAGTTTATCGCCGTTGCCCGAATACGTTATTAACAATATCCATATTTACATTTAACTTTTACCGCGAACAGCAACAATAATTTTATATATATATATCAATATATAAACAAATTTAAAAAGGATCGCTCGTAACCTAATACTATCCTTCGTATATAACAATTTCAATTTTCTGGACAAGGTATAGAATTTTGGACATGGAAAACGTAACCGAATGCAAAATTTGACATCGTATCTCCTTATATTAACGCCAAAATTTAAACGATATACGCAATCCTAATAGCACGCCACCGTACTTTTCCGCCAAAAATAGTTGCAAACGCCCGCCTTTTTACAATATCCGGACACCTATTACGAAAACGCCAAATATCATATAATACACCAAATTTGTAGCTTTTTATTCCCCAACCGCCCACATACGCCTGGAACAATCCCACAATACCCTACCCTCGCACGAGCTATATTAACCTTTTACTTTATCCAAACCCCCGCCATTACCGAAAACGAAAGGGAATACGTAAAAGTTATCCAAATCCACGAAATCCTTTTTAAACGTTTTTTAAACCTGCTACCCGACCATTTCGACTATTTTTCCTTCCTGCTCCTCGTTTATGGGGATTAAAAAATAACGTTATATATCCGTACTATTTAGGGAATTTAAATCGAATTATCCCAACCCTTTAACAAAAAACAATAAATATTACCCATACCAACCTCTTTGTATATCGAATTCAATTTTATTAACCAATTATAGCAATATTACGCCCCCATTATATCCATAAATATAACAGGGTTGGGGAAATATAACCAGTTTTAAAAAAATAAAAAGGAATTTTACCACGCTTTACGGTTTTTACAAAATGCATTCCGGTCCCGCATTTTATGCATTATAATTGCTGTTTTAATCCAAAACGGATTGTTGGACAGGGATTAAATTGTTAAAAACGCCCTGGAAAAAACTTTTACCGATATACCATATAATATATATATTTCCGTGGTAAACCAAATTTACGATAATATATTTGCTGGTTATATTAACGGTTTCATGGGTATTGGATTATGGGATATAAAACCCAAAATTAATATCGTTTTCCGCACGCAACGCCGTTATTTGCAAATAATTAACCTTTTACAAGTAATAATAAACGCGTTCCACCTAGGAAATGACGGCGTATTGGAAACTATAATACCGCAATTGGTCCTATTTTTTTACGGTTGCAAAACAAAAACGTATAGCCTTAAAATGCTATATTTAGCCTGGTTATTACAACCAAAGGTTACAAATTAACCGCTGCGCACCGCATTTTAAAATTAGCGTTCGTAAAATATACCACGGCCGGGAATAAATTCAAACCGGTAAACCTAATAATTAAACATATTAACAGGGGTTTCGCCATAAATATTAAAAATAACCGTAATTCCACGCACGATTTGCGAAAAACATTCCTAAATTATGCAGCGATAAGGCTAATCGCAATTACGGTGCGCAAAACATTGGAAAATATCGCCCGTACACGCATTAACAGCAAATACCATATAGTATTAACCAACCAAAATATAATCCAATATACGTATTTATTATTCCAAAATAGCTGGGGAAACGAAAAGGCCGAAATATCACCCAATTTCGATTTCGACGGCCCTAATTTATTATACCTGGGTTTAAAAAAGCTAATGGGCGACAAATTGGAGGTATTTAAATAGAAAATCGTACGCCCTAACAACGTGCTATTTTAAACGGATATTGAAAAAACAGGGGCAAATCCAAAAAAAATACAACAGGATAAACGGTTTAAATATTAATGGTATAATTAACACAGAAAAGAATTTGCTGGACGGAATATACGAAAAATCCGACAAAAAAGGTGTATAAAATTTAAAACAATAAAAAGTAAATCACGCAAACCAAAACGGGTAAAAACAAGGATCGTTCCATTATAAAAAGGAATTAATGGACGAATAACGGTAACCTCACCCGCGAATAACGGAGGTAAAACAGCGTGCGCAAAACCAGTAAATATAAACAAATAAATACCAATCGTAAACTTGGTTTAAAATAAAAAACGAGGTATAATTTCCTCCATAATTTTCCGCATAAATAACCCGTTTTCTATCCATTTTCCTTACCCAAGTAAACTATATCCTCCATCCACCGCCAATTATAAATCTAGCAAAAAAAATCCTAATAGTAACCGTTATTACAATACCCCATTAACCACGAATAATAAATACATTAAACCGGATCCCAATAATAACAATCATTATAATATTATATATACAAAACCCCCAATTTTATAGCACCAAACCCCAAAAAAAAGCAAAACAAAAAAACCCAAACCGATTAAAAAAAACGAAAACGCTTGGCAGCGTTAAATGTTTTTTTTAGGAATGGGCTTATTAACGCTACGCCTCCTTTTCCGAACTGGGGTCGCGGTAAACGATCCAGGGACCGAATCGTCCTCCTCCTCATCCTTTTCTAAAATGGGTATATAAGGCTTTTTTAACGAATCGAATATAAATTTATCGTAATTAAAGCTAAAATCGATAAATAAAAAAAACGGAATAACGACCGCCAAAAGGTCGGCGTTATTATTACCAAAAATACCTTTTTTAAACGGTTTATTGGTCTTCCTGCGTTTAATAACCCAGGAGCCAAAATCCCTTATTGGGGCCCCGATAACCAGCGCGGTCGCGGTTTCGTCGTAAAATCCATCGTTATTTTTAACCCATTTTATTAATTTAACCACAAACCCCTAATCCATAACAATAAAATCGAAATAAAGCAAATATATATAATTAATGTAATTGATAAACGTATTACGGCCACCATTCTGCTCCTGGTATTAATAATTAATATAAATTGGACCCAACGTTAAAATAAAAACTGACGTTTTTTCCACCAAATCCTGTTCGTTAAACTGTTTAGGGATATTTAACACGAACATTAAAACCAGGCGAAAATAAAATTCGCCCATACGGCGCGTCCTATTAAAATAAAAGGCATTAAAATGTTAGGGGGGTTTTACTATCCAAACGAAACAATTAAAAAACCAGGAAAATATAATTGCCATTACCTTATACGCCAAAAATTGTTTAACAGTTGGAAATTGGATAATTTTGGGGAAACGTATGCGCGTAATATATTTAAATAATATTTACTATATATTAGCAACAGCCGGAACAGTAAAAAAAGGGGTACTAACCTTCCGGAACATACGATCTTGTACCTAATCGAAAAAAGTACTTCGCACTTCGAAAATGCGCCAAATAACAGGCTTATTTTAACCCAACCGAATTAAACGACCACAAATTTGCAATCGTGTATTAGCGTTCCACATTAAGGGAATAATAATACCAATATGACAATTGGGGTGCAGATTAAAACCAGCGCTGAAAATGTTAATATTTAGGATATAAACGTCAAAACTGGAATTGGAATCGGTAAAATCGGAGACGGTTTTATCGCGTTCGGTTTAGGATAGGCTTAATCGGATAATAGCCATACCGAAACTGGTTTTTTCCAAAATAAAAGCAATAAAATGAGAAAAGTTGGCAGGTATATTAAACATTGTAACAATTATTACAAAAATGGAAAAATAACAGCTATTATAACATTTATTTTAATATAAAAATATAAAAATTGTAACAATTGTTACAATAATTATGGGGAAAAAAAGGGATTGTAATAATTGTTATTATATGGCCAATTTACGTTTAAATCCAAAAATTGGGGGTTATAACCAGGACGCGTTAACCTTTTTTTTTCTTTTATGCAGATTTCGACCACGCGGGTAATAAATGGCGATTCGTTTAATATAAAATGGACCATTTAACCCTGCCCGACGGAGGTAGCGTTTTAAAATTAGTGCAGGTTTTCGAGTAAACCCAGTTAAGGGGACCGTCGCCGCTATATTAAATTAAAGCGTCCACAATTACCGATCCAAAACGGGTTTTTTTTTCCTGTAAATTCTTTTTAAAATTTTGTCGGACGTTACGGTATTTGGCTCTAAAATCCACTTTTTTAACGTTAATATTTTACCCAATTCCGCCGAATTAACATCCCGGGTATTATTTTCGGCGTGGATTATTAACCAAAAAAATAATTAATTGCCAAAAACTGCAGCAGGCGGATAAAACCCATATTAAAAAAAACCGAAATTTAACGGTTACCAGTTATAGTATCCGCATAAATGGGAATTCCTAATAAAACGGAACCAATATCGTCGGTATTTTCGCCCACGAATACGGTAATAATATTTTTAAAAATTGCTTCGGTATTCGTTATAACGTTTTCGAAACGGTGGCCAAATTGGGGCTCCTTAATAATAATATTATAGGGCGGAATGCGTTTACGGGGATAAATAATTATACCGTTGGGTAAAATAAGCCCGGTGTCCATACCCCTGCGTACCGTAAATACGCCCGTATATTTAAAAATCATTAACGATTTTTCGTTTAATATGGTGGTAAAATTTATAAAATTTAAAATTCGAGGGTAAGATTACCACCATTTCCAACCCATCGATTCGAATTTTTGTAAAAAGATTTTAATATTTTTATCGATATTAGAAACGACGAAATGACCATTACTTTCCCAAGTATAATCGACCGTAAATATATTTTCCTAAAATAGGCTTTTAAATCGGGCGAAAAGGATCGCAGTTTTATCCCAAACCAGGGCATTAAACCCAGTAATATCCCTAATTTTATTAATAATCGGCGCAATAATGGTTATACCCCGATTAATATAAAAAATAAGGCGAAATACGCGGTATATTATCGATTCGCGGTAACGGAGGCATTAAATTTCGTTTCCAATCCATACGTTGAAAAAAGGTACCGGATAGTAAATATATAACCAAACGCCGGATATTTTTGGTGTTTTCGCCCGTGGAAAAATCGGCCCTCCGACCGTTTTTACGCTAACGGTTCCTAACAAAATCATTTAATTTAAACAAATATATTAGTATAACGAAATTATAATAATTATTGCAAAAAAACATTTACTGGGTATTATTTTTAATATCGGAATTATCGTCGAAATTATCGACGTCGGGGGGGCGCTGCTAAAAATTGGAATCGATAACTTTATCTATACATTATGGGTTAAACACCTTTTCCGCGTTATAGATTTCGTCCAACTGCTCAGTTTTTCGGATTAGGAATGTCGAATAAAATGTAATATTAACCGTGCCCGCAGATTTGGGATAAGATTTGCGGGCGGCGAATTTGGTTAAAATATCGTGAAATTGCGCCTGGGTAAAAAAAGCAACCGTTCGCGGGGTATCGGCAGCGCATACTTCGGTTAAATTGTAATAGCATTTAACGTCGAAGGTTGGGAAATTGGTTATCACCTTTTTAAATATTTGCGAAATAAGGCTGGCCGGGACGAAAATTAAAATGGGAAAACATCCGTCGGTATTTTGGATAAATCGGTCGTATTAGTAACGGATATACCACATATAAATCGCCGTAAAATAAATAATCGTTTTTCCTATACCTATTTCGTTGGTTAATAACCAACTTTTAAAAGCTAATTACTCCAATTTTAATAGGGTATGGGTATTTAAACCGAAAACAAAGTTAATTTAACAAAAATAAAAATTGTAATAATAGTTACAAAAATAGGGGTGGGATTGTAATAATAATCACAAAAATAGGGGTAGGATTATAACAATAGTTACAAAAATAGGGGCAAAATTGTAACGATAGTCACAATTATTAGGGATAATGCATATATAATTTGCCAACCAGTTAATGGGGTAAACAATAGCGATTAAAAAAAGCATTACGTATATCCCAATTAAATTAAAAGTATTTACCCTTAATTTTCTTATATTTAAACCCGATTTTGCTGTCGGTATTTAGACCGTCGACAGGTAAAATGTTTTAAAAAGGCGCAACTTTTTTATAGCAACCTAAATCGCGTCCGAATTAAAAAGATAACCAATCCAGGAATAACCCTTAATTAAAATGGAAAATTGCGTATAGTATACCAAAGAAACCGCTAGGATTTTTTTCGCGGGCGTCCTCGAAAGTTTCCTTTTTTGCGCGGTCCATATTAGCAAATCGATCGGCGATAATGGATTGGGTTTGCATAAAATCAAAAAAGTCGCTTTATTAATCGTCGCCAAAAAGCTTGGGATAAAATTCGGTAATTTTTATCTTGGGTTTGGTAAAGATGGGACGATGGAACCGCCCTTCGTCGTACAAATTGTTAAAAATACCCTTAAATATTAACAAATCCAATAGGTGCATTTAAATTTAATTTGCACGCTTTTTTTTTTCAACCGTCCGACCTTAATGGGTTTAAAACGGGACCAGGTATCGATAACGAATATTATTATCGTCCTGTTATAACAAACGCGGTTAAAACCAGATAAACTGGCGACGTCGACGGTTTAATCGGTTCGCGAACGGGTAACCAAACGATGTTAAAATTACATTAAATGCAAATTGTTTAAAACAATAGCGTTGTTAACGATAATTGCATAATCGGCGATAATAAACAGGGTGGAAAATTGCTCGACATTAAATTTAAAAAAACTACGGTAATTTCCACCAAAATTGCTAAAACCTTTTTTGCTTCCAATAACGACTTTTCCCTACCGGCGAGAAACAAAATAAAGGAAATAGTAACAAACCCTAAACCAATCGTCGATATAATAACCGCTATATATATATGGTTTAAAATTAGCGGTTTTAAATTTTAAATCGCCGTTTTTAAAATTAAATCCGGTGGTTATTATCCGCAGGTAAATTAATATCGTGGCGAAAATTGTGGGAATTATAACCGGTTTAAATTTGTTTGCGAATGTTTTTAACCCGGTGAGGTTAATATCGCTTTAGCGGATAAAAAGGGGGACAGGGGGTAGGGACGCCGATTTACCAAATTATCGAAAATAGGTTTAATACCCCTATCGTTAAATATATCCGGCACGGAGGCTAAGGTTTTTTACCAAACGGGCATTTTATTACCTTTAATTTGTTTGCCGGGATTACCTGCCTTAAAATAAGCTAAAAACCTGAATACGTCGGCGATTGAAAATAAATTAACCAATAATTAAAATTGTACCCGTTATCCCAAAATATATAAAAAAGTAAAAACCAAATTGTAATAACTGTCACATTTTAGCAATAATCATTTAGCATTACCGCGAAAAATTGTAATAGCTGTTACAATATAGTAAGTAGCAGGACATATTAGTGCAGGAATTATAATAATTGTTGCAATCCAATACAAGGAAATATTAACCTGTTATATTAATATATTGTACCAAAATATTTGTCGTTTCGTAACCAAATACGACCATTACCTCGTTTGTATTCGACGAATTACTGTTAAAATGGTATACCAAAATCTGGTTATTAACGCGTGTTTTTGCTGCGGCGACGCCAGTAACGGATTAAAAACGCTTAGGGGTTTGGGCGATTGGGGTTTCGTTCGTGTTACGGAAAATGTTATTTCCGCGACCGAATTAGGCGGGCGGGTTAATATTATTATTAATTTTAAAACAATTAATATAGCCTAAATGGGGTATAATGCGAACCATTTTGGCAATATTCGTATTCCCTACCCTGCGCCAAATTATAATAATTATCGCCGATACGGATTGGTTTTTACCCAATTGAAAATCCTTCTATAACGGGACGGGTAAACGATCCAAAAAATCCGTATCCTTATGCGATAGGAAATAATATTCGGGTTATACGAAATTTATTAATCCATTATTTGGCGTCAAATTAAGCTTAGGATACGTCCGCGATACCGAAATAGAATTAACTTTAATTAGCCGAACGGTGGTGGTTTTATATATACGGGGTACGGGCGGCTTATTTAATGCCGCGGGTACCGGGTTAACAATAACCTCCGGTTATAATACAAAGGGCCGGTTTTTGGGGTCTTTTGGTGGCGGGGACAATACGCTGGTAAATGGTTTAAAAAATACCAGGGGAATTTGCAATTGGCGGTTATCCAAATCCGGGGCAGGTTCGTTATGATTATCGTCCATATTAATATTATTATCGCTTTTATTGGCGGACGCGGGGTAAATTGGTTATCGTTTTCGCCCATATAAATATCGTCGTTATTATAATCGACGGGGGCGGGGGGAAGCTCGTTATTGCCGGCGTCCATATCGGCATTATTTCCATCCTTATCGACGGGGGCGGGGGCAAATTTATTATCGCCGGAATCCATATCGGCATTATTTTGATTATTATTATTATTACTAGGAATAAGGGGAAACTTTAAAAGGATTCCGGTTAAATCCGAATAATTTTGTAATATAAAACGGTCCAACCGAGCAAAATTTAATTCCAAAACAATTGCAGTATCCGCGTCGTAACTTTCCAATTCCTTAAAATATTGGTTTATTTTTTTTGTCCGCGTTCCTTTTCTAATATAATTATTAAATGGGCAAATAATTTAGCATTATTGGGTATATATCCCAACGTAAATTTAATAAAAATCTGGGCGGAAGCTTTGCCTTTTTGGCATTTTTTGGGAGCCATGGTGATAAAAAAACGTAATTATAACAATTGTCACGGCTTTTGGCGAATTAAAGCAATTATTGTAATTACTATTACAATAAAATTAATTAATTTGCCCCGGACCTAACCGGGTAAGGGTACCTTTGCAATGCAGGGGCGTTAATTATAATTTACCCTCGTTACAATTGGGTTAATACCTGTTTAGGTAAATAAAATATAAACAGCTTTATCCAATTAAAAATGTTTTATTCAAATTTCCTAACGAATATGCTTGCAATATTTACTAAAACAATTTTGCGATTGTAACAATTATCACGTTTATTGGTCAAAAATTAAACGCTGGCTTAATCGTTACAATTTTTTATTAATTGTTACAAAAAGAATCTGGCGGCCAGGAAAAAGGTTTTTATTATAAAAAAAAAGAAAAAAAGCTAATAAGAATAAAAAAGGAAATATCTATAATTGGGTTTACGTATGGGGCTTTCTGCTAATAAAATAAAATTAAAGTGGAAACGCCAAAATTTCCGGAATTTAACCGTAACAATTGTCACAATTCGCAATATTGAACCCTTTTATTTTTAATCGGGGCGCCGTTACGCCGTACCAGCCTATATATAATCCAGGTTTTCAATTTACGTAACAATTGTCATTATCCATCATTTGGTCGTTTTATTTAAACCGTTAATTGGGGATTTTGGTATTTAACAATTGTATACCTTGCGCTGCTTAATCCTCCCCCCTGGTTAATCCAATTCGGCGTGGCCTTTTTTATCGTTTAACGCTTTTATAATCCAGGGTACGTTATTTAATTTAATTAGGATTTAACCTTAATCGCCTTTTAATTTTTGGGTTATAAATTTATAAACGTTTTTATATTGGATATTTTTGCAACCGTTAACGTTAACCAGCATTTTAACCTATAATTATAATACCGTTTAATTCGTTCGTCGGCGTTTATTAATTTGTTTTCCCGAATAATTGTGAATTATATCCATCGTTTCCTAAAATACCACCGTATTTTAATTCCGCCGTTTTTTTTTATTATTTATATAAATAAAAAACGTAATTTCGAATCCCATTTTCGTATATTATTAGGAGTTAAACAACGAAATAATCGCTATATTATTTAAACTATTTAATTAAGTGTAAATTTGGAATATTTTCCAGCAAATCGTTTTTCGTCCATTCCCGGTTATAAAAATGGACGAATTTTTTAACGATATCAAAAATTATTGGTTTAAATAACACCAACTGGGATAGTAGGTCGTATAACCGCCGCGGGTTTGGGAAAAGGATAATTATTACAAAATAAATACCCCATTTGTCCAACTGTTCAAATATATAACCTTTTTTGGAATTTTTCCTGGGTATTTTAATTGGCTGCTTTTTAGGGGGTAATGCGGGTAAAATTCCAATTTAATGCACGCAGGCGTTGCAACAATTTTTAGGTTAATTTATTGTAAAAAATGGATTCTTTTCCTATATAAAATCCAATATAATTCGTCGAAAACATTTAACGTTGGCGAAAATTTGCATATTTGGCGCCTCCTTTTTTAATTTTTTCCTATATATTATTTTTTATTACGTCCAATGGGGCGGAACGCGTGGTCTAAATATACCCAAAAAGCCGGTTTATGGTAATTCCGACGCTTTTACCCGGTTATTATCGTTTAAATCAAATTTAACGACACGTGGAAAACTAATGGGGAATAACCGCGTTTATAAATACGTTAAAAAAGCTAAATGGGTAATTTGTAAATTATTAACGTTTCCTCGTAATATTACGGGTTATTTGGTTAATTTGGCTAATAATTTTGGCCTAATTGGCTTGTATTTAACGATAAACCCCTGCGTATCGAAATACCAATAAGGCGCAAAAAAATATGCGGTTCTTTTACGGTTAGGCCAGCGTGCTGTTCGTCCGAATTTTTACCACAGGTTTACGGGGTCGTTTAATATTAACGCGCCGTATTGCACTACACGTTCCACATTAGGTATATTTATACCTATACCCAAAAATAAAATGGAAAATATAATGCGAATTTTAAAATCCGGTTTGGAAAACTTTGCGCAAATTTTAATTTTATCGATTTTAAATGTAAATACATCGTACCGGATAATTATATCGGTTGCGTTTCGTTCAATAAATTTCCTCAATATAAGGTTTTTTATTAGGAATTGGCGTGTTCTAATAATACGGTTCCTGGCGTCCATAAATATAATAGTTTTAAGAATACGGGTGGCGGATAATAATATAGCATTTCTTATTAGGAATAGGAGGCGCCGGTAATCGTTAACAAAGGTTTTACGTTCCAAATACTATATTATAATCGTAATTTCGGGTCGGTCGAAAAACGTTTTAAAGAAACGCACTGTCCTTTTATAACACAATTGGTCGAGGACGTAAGTTTTAACCTTTGCTATAAGGGCTACGGTGCACCCGAATATAAATACGGTTACTGGTATAATTAACCGGACCAAACGCAGCATAAAAAACGATTCCTTAAAATCCTTCCACTGTAAAATTATATAAAATTTATTAAAAGTAAATAAAGCGATACGTTGGTAGAATATAGGGTTTTGAAAAAATTTAAGGAATCGGTAATTGGTGGCTTATTCCGGGCCTAAAAGAATGTGAGTGTATTTACTATGAGAATAATAAGCTTATATTATAAGCTTAAGCACGTAATATATACTACGATACATAATTATGCACAATTATGCATAATTATTATGCAGTGCATAAAAGACTAATAAGCTTATATTATAAGCTTAAATACGTAATATATACTACGATGCATAATTATGCACAACTATGCATAAATATTATGCAATGCATAAAAGAATAATAAACTTATATCATAAGTTTAAGCACGTAGTAAATACTACGATGCATAATTATGCACAATGATGTATAATTATTATGCACAATACTGCATAACCTTTATGCAATGTATAACGTGTATTAATTAAATAATGCAACACAATTGCACACAATTCATGCATGTATACTTTTGACCTATTTGGGCAAAAGAAATGAACGCAGATCATTTGCAGATCATACGATCCACAGGCAAACCTATTTTGGTAAAAATAAAACGCATGACATAAATACAGGTAAGGTTTTGAAGATTGCGTCATACAACGTTTCAAATATGAGACGTTCAAAATAGCCACATATATAAATAGGTGAACGCTGAAGCGTTGTTTTATTTTATCCTAATTGGGAAAATAAAATGCAAACCTTAATACGTGGATTTGTAATACATGGATTGCCACATGCAATACTTTTGCAGATAAATAGGGAAGAGTTTCCCGCCTTAGAATTAGAGGAAGTTTTATGATCTATCCATCCATCCATCTATCTATCGATCTATTTATCCATCGATCTCTCGATTCATTCAACCATCAATACAGTTTTTACCTCTATCTATCTTACTTATAAAAGTGACCTTTTTCCCCTTATATATATCTACCTTATACAGATATATTCACTTCACAATTTATCACATAACCTACCTTTTAACATTATAAACCCTATTAAACGCACTAGGATTTAATGGGTTTGTAGGCTATTGTAAACTTTACTAAATGTATTGAAAAGAATTTAATGGGTTATTAACGAACGAATACAGGGGATTTTGGCCCTAATTCGCTAACGTAAACCCTACTAAAATTTAAACCAATTACAATGGCGTGCACGATCCACAAAAACCACACCAAAAATTTTGGATTTGCAATGCAAGCGATCGCTGCAGTACTTAAAAAGGCCTAAATCGAACGCTAATTTTTAGCGATCCCCATTGTAAGTACAGGGGGTTAAGTGCTAAAATAGCGCTTAAAACCAACAATTTCGCACAAAGACAGCAATATTTTCGTCAATATGCGTGCTGTAAAAATGCGACAATAATTAAAATAAAGCCTAAACTTCAGGTTTTCCAACAATGCAAAATGCACTTTAATGCACAAGTTAAAACCTTTCCGTGTTTATAACCTGTTCACAATATGGGTCACTAATAGGGGTTTAGGTACTAACCTAGGTGCGGCGTGGTGCTAATTGCGTTGTAAAAACCTGTAATTACAGGATTTGAATGTATTAAATTATTTACTAAATTTGGGATTGATAAATTGGATTTATTGGTGGGGGAAATTTTGCTTTGTACCCCTTATATATTTTCCGACATCGAAGTGGGGGTCCGCACCCCGCAAAGGGTTCCGGTGCCGCACACGATTTTCCGAACAATTATTTTGTATGCGTTGTTGAAAAAAACACCCTTATTTCCATACAAACCCTTTTTGGGTTCGCACTAATTTGCTAATTTGGTAAAAATCTCAACCCGGTATAGGGTAGCTGATTCGTAAGTGCAGGCTGGGTATTAAACCCGGTATAGGGTAAAACCTCATTCGCTGACTTTATATCGCAACTCCTGCAACATATATAAAATATAATAGAGAGTCCGACAGCCCCAATAACCCCATTTCGGCACTATTTATTGTGGTTTATATATAAATAAAAGTGGATCCATTATATGTTTAATAACGCATATAATTAACAGGGGGTAAACCCGTAAATGCGTTAAAAATTAAATTATTATAACGTACTATCGGCACCCTTATGTATTTGATGCTATTACCGCGCCCGGATATCGGTTTTACGGTTTAATAGTTTTTACGTTTTTTAATAAAAATTATTACAATTTATTTAACGGCAGTCAAAAGCCTATTACGTTATTTAACGGGTATTGAATCTTTATTTATTTATTACGGAAATAAAATATTTAAAACCGAATTACCACCCAATTTCTTAATAAAGGGTTTTAAAAGCTACAAATTACTCGGTTTTAATAATAGCGATTTTGCCGGGGCTAGGGAAAATTCAAAATCCATTTACGGATATTTGTTTACCATATTGGGGGGCCTCATAACGTGGAAATGCAAAGAAATTAGTATTATAATTTTAAATCCTCCATAAACCAAAACCGATGTTTTAACGGAAACCCTGCGTAAAGCACAATGGTTTAAAAACCTATTTATATAAGTTAAATTACCTATAAAAAACCCTATTGCAATATTTGGAAATAATACAGGTTTTATAACTAACGTATATTACCTTACGCACCATTAACGTATTAAATATACGTTAATAAAATTTTGCTACGTATGGGAATTAATTATAAAAGGATAAATAACCTTAAAATACCTGGAATTTAAACAACTACCCGCTAATGGCCTAATAAAGCTTTTAACGCTTCCAATTTACAAGGTTTTTTTTTAAAGATTATAGGGTTTAAACCCCGAAAAGTTTAGTTTTTACCTACTAAATTTTAGGGCATTTAATTAATTCGTTAATCAATTACCCATTACATTTCCTTTGTTTGCAAATATTGGATTTTTGTTAGCCTAATACCGGCCGTACTACCCGAGTTTACCCTGCACAAGTTGATTAATAAGCAGTTTATACCGACCTTATACCAAAAGTTGAATGAAAATTGAAAAAACTCGTATTTTGGGCGATTTACGCATTCGAAATACCTTATATAATATGCCTAGCTTGGATTATTACCAACGAACAACCAAATTAGTTACACGGTTTAATAATTAATTCCGTGGGTTAATATTATGCAAATCGGGGGTTCGAATCCGGGGGTTATCTCAATTTTGGGGGTTTTTTCCAATTCGGGGGTTCGTCCATTTCGGGGGTTATAGGTCGGTACAAAGGGCTTAATCATCCAGGGGGTTTATATCGGGACTTCGAATCGGGTTGGGACACAAGGGGGATCTTTTTTTTGGCTTTATTTTTATGTACTTTTCTTTTCTGATTTCATGTGAATAATAGCAAAAAAAGAGGGTTAATTATATGCGTTATCTAGCATGTAATGGGTCCACTTTTATTTATATTTGAACTATAATAAATAGTGCCGAAATGCGGCTGTTGGGGCTGTCGGATTTTCTGTTATATTTGTGTGTGTGTTGCAGGAATTGCGATTTAAAATCAGCGAATGGGGTTTCACCCTGTACCGGGCTTAATACCCACCCTGCACTTACGAATCAACTACCCTGTACCGGGTTGAAATTTTCACCAAATCAGCAAATTAATGCGAACCCAGAAATGGTTTGTATGGAAATAAGGGTGTTTTTTTCAACAACGCATATAAAATAATTTTTCGGAAAATCGTGTGCGGCACCGGAACCTTTTAGGGGGTGCGGACCCCCACTTCGATGTCGGAGAGTATGTAAGGGAGACAAAGCAAAGTCTCCCCCACTAATGAATTAAATTTATTAATCCCAAAATTAGTGAACAATATAATGCATTTAAAGCCTGTAATTACAGGCTTTTACAACGCAGTTAGCACCACGCCGCACCTAGGCTTATGCCTAAACCCCTGTTAGCAACCCATATTGTTAACAAAACCCAACGCCCTTTTATAACTGATTTCCCTTTTGGTAAATTAACAATTTTATATACGTTTTCGTCTTCCAAACTATTTATTTTATCGTTACAGGATTTGTACCAATTCTGTGCATCTGGTAACTTTATAGCTTGTTGAAAAGTAGACGGGTTATCCGTATTATTTACTGTTAAAATCAAATCTTTATCATTTGTGAATATGTAAAATTTATTTAACACCGTATTGGTTATAGTCAATAATTCGTCCTGCCATGGATCGAATTTGGGCATTTTTGCAGCAGAAGGTCCGCTTTAAACGTTATTTTCAACGCTATTATCAACGTTATTTTCAACGTTATTATCAACGGTAATTTCAGCGTTAAAACTAGAAATATTAACTTCAATCTCGTTAAATATTTCGTTCGGGATATTCTTGACATTCGATGAAAACTTATTTTCCAATATTGTTAAATCTCGAACTAAAACGGTGGTTTTCCGTTATATATCCCATATTTTATATATATCAGTATAATCGGTATAACTGACTAATAAACCAGGTTCATTTCTAGCCTCTAGCTTTTTATCCGTTTATTTATGTTAAAATAAACAATCGATCCCCATGTTTTTAATATATTATAATCTGGATTTCTATTATAATATAATTCGTAAAGCGATTTAGAACCTAATAACAAATTCGGGGTTCGGTTATATATGTAAACGGCTGATAATAATGCTTCGCCCCAAAGGTAATTGGGAGCATTTGTATAAGAAAGCCAAGCCCTCACTTTATTAAAAAGTGTTAAATTTATTCGTTCTATTAACCGATTTGGCTCTTTTGTATACGGAGGAATTAAATTATGGATAATACCATATTTATTTAATATTGACTTGAAGTCATTATTGATATATTCCCCTCCGTTATCGGTAAAAATCTCTTTTACTCTTTTATTGTTCGGGTTATTATTCAACTTATTTACTAAAGTCTGAAAAGCAATAATTGCATTAGATTTTTGCTTTAATAAGTAAACGAATAAATATTTGGACTTTTCATCCAAAAAGGTTATATAATACTTGTAATTATTAAACGTGATAGGGGTGATAAGACCCCCCGAATCGCTGTGGATTCGCTCGTTTATATAATAATCACTTTGATTATTCGACCTTTTATTTATATAATAATTGGCCTTCGCTTGCAAACAAATTTCACATTGAAATTATTTATATTCCAATATAACGTTTCTGTTTATTTGGATATTTTGTGCTTTTAGGACCGCTAACGACGGTACTAGCCCTATATGGGCTAATTTTACATGCCATTTATTTATTATATTATTTTTAATATTAGAATTGCTAATATTAAAAATATTGTTATCCGAGTTTTGTTTAAAAGCTTGGGCCGGAATATAGTATAATCCATTGGATTTGTAACCTTTTGTAAGCAATTTATTCTGTCTAAATAAAAAGACTTCATTTTTTTGAAAAGTAGTGGTTACATTTTGGAAATAAGATACACTTAATATATTTATTCCCAATTCGGGTATAACATGAACATTTTTAATAACGATTTTTATATGTGAATCTTTGAATTCCAAATATAAATCACCGATTCCGGTTATTTTCAATTTATTTGCATTACCCCAATTTGCATATTTGTTTGTAGGCTTATAATTTGATAAATAACCTTTATTACAAACTGTGTTTATTGTTGCAGCGCTATTTATTACAAATTTGTGCATTTCCTTCAAATTATTTAAATAATCTGGGATATTGTCAGCTTTTGCAATTAATATATTATTTGATATATTATTATTGGGGGTATCTGGGGTTACTTTTACAACTGTATCCCAATTTCGTTCGTCAAAAGTCGAATCGTTATTTGATAAATCGATTGAAGTATTAATCGAAGCATTTTCGTCGGGACTTTTGTTTTTATCGTTATTTTTCAAACGATTTTTCTTTCTTAAACCGTCCCATGACTTTGGTGCTGTATTTGGTTTCAGGTACCAGCATTTATCAACAAAGTGACCTGTTAATTTGCAAAATTTGCAAAATTTGCCTTTATTTTTGGCTTTTTCGATTCGATTTTTAAACGAATTCTTTTTATTTCCAAATTTATTGGTAAATAAAATCTTATTGTCATTTTGACCTCTGGATTCGTTAATTAAATGTGCAAATAACGAATCCGTATTATATGATTTTGGATTATTTCTTAATGCCTGATTAACATTAGAAATAAAGCCTTCATATAAATTATCTAATAAATTTAATACCCAAGATATAATTATTTGTTCAGGGATAATTATATTTTTAAATTTCAAATTATCGGATAATTCCTTTATTTTATTAAAGTATTCTTCGATATCCTTTGGCTTTTGTGGAATTGGATTAAAAAACTCCCTAACGATTAAAAAATCGGTAGTGAATCCTTTCGGATTATATAGGTTTTCTAATTTTAACCAAGCTTCTTTTGTGGTATTTTCGTTCCTTATTTGCAATAAAGGACCGTCTTCACACAAAAGTGTTAATAAAGCTAACGCTTTATTATCATTTTCACCGATTTCAGTAATATTGTAAATATAACCTTTTTCAGTGAAAATGGCTTTAGTTCTAAGGGACCAGATAACATAATTCTCTGTACCCTTTAGTTTTGGGATAGAAATCTTGTCTCCAAAACCAGACATTTTCAAAATAAATAAGTTTATTTACTTGAAAATGCTATTTTTAATGAATGTAGACTTTCTATATTCAAAGGAATATTATATAAATAATATACCGGATATATAATATGTTTTCTCAAAAGTAGAAAATATATCTCTTTTTATTTAGGCCTAAAGCTAAAATTTAACAATAGGTAGGTAAATAACAAAGTGTTTTGTGTTAAACCAAAGGTTGGATAGAAAGTAAAAGTAGGTTATATGATAAATTGTGAAGTGAATATATCCGTATAAGGTAGATATATATAAGGGGAAAAAGGTCACTTTTATAAATAAGATAGATAGAGGTAAAAATTGTATTGATAATTGAATGAATCGAGAGATCGATGGATAGATAGATCGATAGATAAAACTTCCTCTAATTCTAAGGCGGGAAACTCTTCCCTATTTATCTGCAAAAGTATTGCATGTGGCAATCCATGTATTACAAATGCACGTATTAAGGTTTGCATTTTATTTTCCCAACTAGGATAAAATAAAACAACGCTTTAGCGTTCACCTATTTATATATGTGGCTATTTTGAACGTCTCATATTTGAAACGTTGTATAACGCAATCTTTAAACCCTTACCTATATTTATATCATGCGTTTATTTTTACCAAAATAGGTTTGCCTGTGGATCGCATGATTTGCATATGATCTGCACATGATCTGCGTTCATTTCTTTTGCCCAAATACGTCAAAAGGGTACATGCATGAATTGTATGCAATTGTATTCGCATTATTTGATTAATACACGTTATACATTGCATAAAGGTTATGCAGTATTGTGCATATTAATTATACATCATTGTGCATAATTATGCATCGTAGTATTTACTCCTTGCTTAAGCTTATAATATAAGCTTATTATTCTTTTATGCATTGCATACTATTTATGCATAATTGTGCATAATTATGTATCGTAGTATATATTACGTGCTTAAGCTTATAATATAAGATAATTATTCTCATAGTATTTTGCCGTTTATAGCGGGTATATATCAAATATTCGCATTATAATGGCAAAAGAAAATGGTGCACCTATAATATGCAATTAAATATTTGAATAAAAAAATAAATAAATATTATAAAAATATATGGTATTTTGCGTTAAATTCATTGGAGTTTGTTGATTATTTGAATCCCGGCCACGTCTTTATAGCCACTGTATTTGGAAAAACATTAAAATATTGGGTAAAATTTGTAATTTTTCATTATATTATATTCTTATTTTAACTAATGGTATATAGTATTAATTTTGATTCAAATGACAGTATTTATAGCCTAGCAGACCTAATACTGCAAAGTGCATGGAATTATCGATTAAAACAAAAGTTTTATTAATATTTTTATATCAACTAACAATTTGTTAAAACACTGAATAATTTACGCAAATACTGGTAAAATTAAAAAAGAATTTGGCTTATGTATTTTTCTATGAAGTTATTAAAGAATCTAATTTAACTTTTTTTTCATAAATTTTATTTAACCAAATAAAGCAAAAAATACAAAAATAAGACAAATTTAGCATTGTTTTATATAAAAAACTAAAAAGGGCCGGTATTATAAATCGAATCTTACGTTGACGTTTATTTATATACGTAATCCGCTTTTTCAAATTTTGGTTTTATTAATGTCAAAATTGGTAAAAATGTAAAAGCATTTCGATTGTGAAATATATAAAATTAGATATACTTTACCTATCCGCATATTCAACGGCTTATATAATCGGATATACGTACCAAAATGTATTATTATTTCGAATATATATATGCCACCCCCCACGTGCAAAAACTACAGTATCTGGTTGGAAAACAAAAATAATATAAGATTACTGAAATAAAGCAAAAAAATTTATAAAATACACATTTAGCTTTTTTTTTTATTAAACAGCTTTTAAAGCCGATATTATGAATTGAATTGAAGCTAAACGTTTGTTTATATACGTAATCAAATCTTTGAAGTTTTGGTTTTATTATCGTTAAAATTGGTAAAAATATAAACGAGTTTCGATTGTAAATTATACATAAAAAAGTATATACTTTGCCTATCCGCTTATTTAACTGCTTATATAATCTGGTATATGCACAAAAATTTCCAAGAACGATATATACATATATACGACCCTCCAGTACAAAGAATATAAATTTGGTCAAAAATCAAAAATAATATTAAAAAAAATCGAAAATCGAAGAAAAAATCGAAAAAACAGTACCGCCATAAACGGATTAAGGGCAGGTGGTATCCAATTCGGCCATTATGATAGATAAAAGAATAAATTAAATCGCTGCTAATAGCGGTATTAAACGCTATTTTCAACGATATTTTCTTTTTTCGATATTTTGCGTGCTTGTGGAATAATAAATGAATGTTGTGAACATGGCTAGCGCAGGGCTAATTATATTAGCTACCCTGCATTATTTTATAACGGCTAACACGGGCTAATTTTATTAATCACCCTGCATCGAATAAATAAATAAATAACAAATAAAACGTATACGCGTTTATACACACAAAGCTTTATATATCACGTCTTTGTTCATAGTTTCAACAACAAAAACAAATACGTCATATTTAATCTAGCTTAGTGGTATAATGCACGTACCATAATCTATATCATATATACGTTGAAGTGCGTGGGTTCGAATCCCGTTGTGGTCGCAGATTTTCTGTGCATGCATAAGCACAATAGGCCGTTAGGCTTAATAGGCCGTTAGGCTCAATAGGTCGGCAGGTCAGTCACATGAATAAGGCCAAATCATGTGACGTGACCCCGCATTCCGGACATCCGGATCGAAGATCTGCACCTACGGATTCGAACACGTAATTTATAACTTAGCCTTAAATTTATCAATTTTATAATTTTCATCCATTCAACGATTCAACGAATCGATTGTGTAACAACAATATATTATCTCTATTACCCGCTAGCAAACGGTTATCTGCTATTTTAACGTTCTATCAACCTTATACGTAATCCACCTTTCCCCGGGTTCAAGATTAAGCTTATTCTATCTCGTAACCTCCTTACAAATGTCGGTTGAAAAAAGGCCAAAAATACCGCCATAAACGGCGAAAATCGACAAATTGTCCTCAGACCTGAACCAGAGCGTTTTTTGGATGGACCCACAGGTACATTACAAAGCCGCAATTGAGCCACGAAGTGGAGCGAAGTGGATCAATTGTGGAGCTCTGGGCTTCAGGGATAAGCCCTGAAACTAATTCGCTGACACTTTAAATCGCAACTCCCGCAATACACAAAATATAACAGAAAATCCAACAGCCCTAACAGCCCCACTTCGGCACTATTTATTGTGGTTTATATACAAATAAAAGTGGACCTATTACATGCTAAATAACGCATATAATTAACAATATACGTTATCCAGTTTCTAAAATTTTGGCTCCATTATCGTTAAAATTGGTAAAAATATAAACGAGTTTCGATTATAAATTATATATAAAAATGTATAAACTTTACCTATCCGCTTATTTAACTGCTTATTTAATCCGGTATATATACCAAATTTACATATAACGGTATATATATTCGACCCTCCACGTGCAAAAATTATAAAATTTGGTTGAAAATTAAAAATAATATTAAAAAAATCGAAAATCGAAAAAAAGTCGAAAAAACAATACCACCATAAACGGATTAAAGGCAAATGATATTCAATTCGGCCGTTATAACAAATAAAAAAATAAATTAAATCGTTGCTAAAAGCGATTATAAACGCTATTTTCAACGTAGAAACCGTTTGTTTTTACGATTTCTTTTTTTTTTATATAACGGAATGTCGGTCGCAAAAATGCCGAAAATACCGCCACAAACGGCGAAAATTGACAAATTGTCCTTAGACCTGAACCAGAGCGTTTTTTGGATGGACCCACAGGTACATTGCAAAGCCGCAATTGAGCCACGAAGTGGATCAATTGTGGAGCTCTGGGCTTCAGGGATGAGCCCTGAGACTACTTTCCCGGACTATTTGGCTGTTTATCCGGTTGCACCAAGCACATACATTTGTAGTTGGGTCTGCTGTTGGCATTCAAACGCCACACCGACTGTCAGTCTTTTGTGAAAGTCACGAGATACGGCACGTGAGACTTTACTTGATCACTTCTACGTCTCGTTTTTGACCTATGCGCACCCCATACTTCTTCGCGTTTCCCGACCTTAAAACGTCGTTTGCCGGAGGTAAAAGAATGAGCCACGGAGTTCAACCATGAGTGGACTTGCAATGCAGTCTACACAGTTTGGTATGGGCGCAGGCGCTGGTGCTGGAGCAGGCGGCGGGCCGGCACTGGCACCCGTGCCATTGGGTACGTCCGGTCTTGGTATTGAGGCACTTTACAACAATCCAATGTTTGCGGGAGGATTGGGGCTTGCTGGGCTTGGGGCAGCGGCAGCAGTTGCGCGTCGTGGGGTCATCAGGGGGGCTCAGCTGTTGCGAAAAAATTTGCTCGTCAACGTCGAGATCAGCAGACGCGACCCGTCGTATCCTTGGGTTTTGGCGTGGCTGTCCCAGCCTAGGCCCGCCCATGGTTTTCTCATATCAAAACTCACCCGAATTCGTGATCTTTCGGTCGCCACTGCCACTGAATCGTCCAGAACTGATCCGCTTGGCGCTAGCGACGATGCAACAAGGGCCAGCTTCTTCTTGCAGCCCGGCTACGGGCGGCACATTATCCGCCACTCAGACGGTACTTATATTGCCGTGAATCGTGAAAAACAGTCCACCGCCAATCACCAGACTGGAGAACCGCACGAGACCGTTACCCTGACTACGCTTTGGTCACATCGCCATGTATTTGAGCATGTCTTCTCCGAGGCTCACGCCCTAGCCAAGAGCGCACAGGCAGGCAAGACACCGGTCTACAGCATTCAAGGCATGTCGTGGGCGCAGCTGGGCCTCCCACGTCGAAAGAGACCGCTCGCGTCAGTGGTGTTTGACAAGGGACTCAAGGAGGCCATTGTAGCAGACGTTCAGGATTTTCTCTCTCGGCACCAGTGGTATGCTGACCGTGGCATTCCTTACCGCCGCACATATTTGCTGCATGGGCCCCCCGGAAGCGGCAAGTCGTCCTTCATACACGCTCTCGCTGGCGAACTGGACTACAACCTGGCAATTGTCAACCTGGTCGAGCGAGGCCTCACTGATGACAAGCTGGCAAACATGCTCATGAGGTTACCGCCACGCTCGATCCTGCTGCTCGAGGACGTTGACGTTGCTTTCGGAAATCGACAAGAGATGTCACCGGATGGGTACAGCGGGGCCACTGTCACATATTCCGGCCTCCTCAATGTTTTAGACGGTATGGCGGCTGGCGAAGATCGTATTGCGTTTTTGACCACCAACCACGTTGAACGATTAGACCCAGCTCTTATCCGACCGGGCAGAGTCGATGTCAAAGTGCGCGTGGGCGAGGCCACGCCTGAACAAGCGGCTGAGCTTTGGTCCAGGTTCTATGGTGACGTTGACACGTCGGGTAGCGGCCGGGAAAGATTCATCGCCAAACTCTACAAACTAGGATTTTTCGCCGAGCCAGCAGAGGGCCGGGTGCCCCTACGAATCAGCGCTGCTGCGATACAAGGGCTCTTCCTAACCAATAAGGAGGACATGGAGGGAGCTATCTCCCACATGGAGGCGCATTTGATTCCTGGACACTCTCATCACGGTTCGCAGCCCCACACAGCGACGGCGCAGTAAGGAGCTCACAACTGCCTGCCGTTGTTACTACCACATGTAAAGCATCACGATTGTATATCAAGACTCGTTTCTATGTAAGATAGAGCTAGCATCGGCCATCGATGTATACTAATTTACAGCCTACTTAACGGCATGGGATGTGAAGAAAGATGAGGAGGAAATCGAGTACTGGCAATTATATAATCTATGTAGTTTAGTTTAGAAGCAGACTGAAGTACTGCCGC
Source organism: Pyricularia pennisetigena (assembly GCF_004337985.1). Classification (NCBI taxonomy): domain Eukaryota; kingdom Fungi; phylum Ascomycota; class Sordariomycetes; order Magnaporthales; family Pyriculariaceae; genus Pyricularia; species Pyricularia pennisetigena. The sequence continues at coordinate 591,131 of NC_043741.1, forward strand.
GAGTAATTGCCCATGTATGAAACCACGCAAATCGCCTGCCTAGTTGCTCGGTAGCTTCATGCGGGTCGTGCTACAATTGCAGATGGAGGGTTAGGGTAAGCGCAACGCTGTACTCACCGACTGCATATACTGCCAAAGAAAACCGCCTTTTTTTTTCCCCAAAAGGTTCCCCACGTCGCGGGAGTATCAGCAAGGCTAGCAAGCTTCTGGCATCAACAACTTATGCTTGATTTACCGTGACAAAACTCGAGTCACGATCCAAAACAAGATGCTCAGACAAATGTAAGGATTTTAGTTCGTTCGTCATATTATTGTTTTTGTGGGTAATTGGTCAACTGATAGCCATGTTAGTAAACCGCGCAATGCCCGATCCAAGCGCATCTTGGAAAAGAAGGCACCAAAAGCCATCGAGAACCCCAAATCGGCCCTGTTCCTCCGGGGCACGAGCTGTAGTCAAGTAGTCCAGGATGCCATTGCCGACATCTTCTCTATGCGCCAAACACTTGCGAAGAAGTATGTTGTTGAGTCAAGCCTGTCTTTCCTTACATCCATATGGGAGATGGCGCGGTTGCGCCTCTTCTCGGCACGCGCGATTACCATGAAGGGCGGATGCTGATAATAATATCTTTCTGCAGATTCACCAAGAAAAACCCAATGTAAGCGTGCTTTTATGAACCAACTGTCCATTCGTCACGTCCAACTGACCAGACACGTAGACACCCATTTGAGGACCCAAGCTCGCTGGAGTTCTTCTCTGAAAAGTGCGACACCAGTCTCATCGTCTTCGGCTCGAGTAGCAAAAAGCGACCGCACACCCTCACCCTAGTACGTATGTTCAGCCACAAGGTGCTTGACATGCTAGAGCTTCACCTTGACGCCGAGTCGTACCGGCGGACGGCGCAGTTCAAGACATCCAAGTTCACCATAGGCTTGCGGCCTCTGATGGTGTTCGCGGGCGCCCAATTCGAAAGCACGGTCCAAAACGAGTATACCGCGGCCAAGAGTCTCCTTCTTGACCTGTTCCGCGGCGATAGCAGCTCAGATAAGATAGACGTCGAGGGCCTGCGGTATGTCATCGTGGTCACTGCCGAGGACAGTCCCGCGACTGCTGGGTCTGGGGATGGATCCAAGCCAGCACTGCATCTGCGAGTCTACATGATCAAGACAAAGAGGAGCGGAGAGAAGCTCCCGAGGGTGGAATTGGAGGAGATAGGACCACGCATGGACTTCCGCCTGGGCAGGCTGCGCGAGGCTGACGAGAGCATGCTTAAGGAGGCCATGAAGAGACCAAAAACAAGTGAAGAGAGGACAAAGAAGAACATTTCGACCGATTCGATGGGAGACAAGATAGGCCGTATTCACCTAGGAAAGCAGGACCTTGGTGACCTGCAAACGAGGAAGATGAAGGGCCTCAAGAGAGACCGCAAGGACGCCAACGGCGAGGCGTCCCCATCTCAAACGGCTGGTGATCATAAAAACAAGAAACCAAAAACAGGATAGGGTAATTCCAATCACTGTTTATCATGGGAACCGGGTTTACCTGGTGTCTGGTGTACATGGTAGTTGATGTATATATGTTTATTGACCGCTATACATGTATCGTCTCGTTTGCGTTATTATCCCTGCATTTCCCAGACCCCGATGTAAAATAAATGAAACAGAAAAAATTAGCAAGAGCAAATAGCTCATATCCCATGATGAATTACTCCAGAAACTCCCCGCCCCGGCGGCTCTGCCTGGGACCCCCAAATAACGTGAAAAACGCCGCCGCCGAGAAGTAAGTGACCTTTGAAGCAGCGGGCATAGCGGTATACCTCATTGGACAGTTCCAGCTGTCAAAGGGGAAAAAAAGGAAAGAAAAAAAAAAGGAAAGAAAGAAAGAAAGAAAGAAAGGAAAAACCTAAAAATACAAAGAAAAGAGGAACGTCATATCATCAAACGACTAAAGCTAGCAAGGCCTAACTACAAACGCCTAAGAGGATAACGGAAACTCCGATAGCTCATGTGGGCATAGTAGTACTTAGGCAACTCGCAGCAAAAGAAAGAACTTCAAGAGCTGCTCTGGGCAGGCTCCGGGGCGGGGAAGCTCTGTATGCCAGAGATCATCTCTGTCAACATCTCAATATGCGATACAAAAGTTGGAGCATCGTTGCGAAGCTCAGTTTCATCGGTTGTGAGCCACGAAGAGCCCCACAGCTCTGGCGGGATATACCCCGGATTTGCTCTATCGTCGTGCAAGGCTACGCGAACTGACCATTCGAGATGAGGCCACCACTGCCGTTCTACCTCGGGTCCGAAATAATCCGAGTTGAAGAGCGAAACGATGCCCAAAACCTCGCGCCTCGCCATACCGCGAAGCCACCAAGTCGAGTCATGACACTTGAGCAACGCAAAAAAACTAGCCAGGATAGCCAGGGCACGTGGCCGGCGCTCCTCGAGCAGCTCGACAAAGCGACGGGAGACTGTGGCAGGGAAAGCAAGGGGTGAACCCTTATGAGGTATCTTGTGAGCCCAGTTCAGGACAGCGACGGCATGTTCATAGGCCTGCTTCGTGGACTGACGCGTACTGCTCGTGGTTAGGCTGCCCAGGCCACTAGATGCTTGAGACTGCGCATTTGCGCTGCTGCTGCCTGCGCCCAAAGAGGTAGACGCGGTAAACATTGCTGCTGCTGCGGCGGCGGCGGCGGTTGCATTCGCGCCATTTGCTTCCCAAGTTGGACTAGGAGGTACTTGACCAGGTTCGTCGTAGGGCAGCATGGCAAGTTCCTGCTCTAGACCGTCCAGCAGATGGCCGAAGTGAGTGCAGTGGTTGCTAGCGAAGTCTAGTTGTAGAACGGGTTGGGAATTGATGATAGGTATCACGACACTGCTGTGCCTAAGCCATTGCCAAGAGGCCGCGGTGAGAGCCTTGACGCCCTGGAACGCATGGAACCACGACAGGGGAAGGCTGTAGCCACCAACGGGAGCTATCCGGTTCTTGAGTATGGTCCCATCACCTGGCTGAGGAGCAACGACCGACTCATCCTTGGTGAAGACCCGCGTGGCGGTAGATTGTATTGCGATCAAGGTGGAAGTCAAGAAGAGAGCCTCAGCATTCGAAGCATTGATACCCCTGGTGAGTATGTTGCTGTACTCGCGAAGAGACGAGGCCATGTAGGCGTGGGATGCGCGGACTATTTCTTGGTCATGTGGGTAGATACTCCGTAGATGAAGGGCTGAGATAGCCAAGATGCTGTCCGCAAGATGTTGCGAGTTCGCCCCAAATGCGATTTGCGGCACCAGTTCGCGCCATACTTCCTCGGTGGTAGGTGTCGTGACAGTGATTGTTTTGCTGGTTATGGCTGTATAGTGGTGCATGAGCCGCAGCTCGAGGATCTTGTTTGCTGGTGGTGTGGTTTGCGACAGAACCAGTGCGCCGGGGCTCCGGTAAAGAGGGTTGCCGGACGACGATGTAGACGGCGATGTCCGAGTCGATCCGGGAGAAGTCAAGCCACCGCCGACGCGTACGGCTCCTGGGTGCTCGAAATCGCAGTCGACGCCATGTTTTGTGCAATTGCCACACCGCGGATGGACTTCGTCACACTGTACAGAGGAGCGCAGACAAGAAAGCCGCGTGTTAGCACATGGATTCAATGATGAATGATGGACTGATTGGGGTGTGCTTCAAACTGTCTTCATGCCGGTGAAATCAATATAGCTTGCTTGCTTACCTTGATCTTGCGACTCTTGCAGCGTCTACAGCCGTCTCGGCTCTTCTTGTGTGAGCGTCGCGGCGGCATCGCAGGATCATAAGGAGGTTCGTGTCTCCAATGTTGGCATGATAGCGGACTCGGAGGAAGGCTGAATGGCCGGCCGAGTGAGGGGCAAACGGACCAAGGGCGTTAAATGTGGTTTTAAAAAAAGAACACCCGGAATTGTGTGGTTCCTTAGTCGCTCCGCAGTCGGGATCTGGCGTTGACAGGATTCATCTCGTTTTCTCTTGTTGCGTGGACTCCTCACCTCGACTCGATTCTGACGCCTGCCTACCTTGCCAAAGCTAAGCCAAGGTACCCAGCTCGGGCAGTTAATTAGTTTGGGTACTCAAGGTACCTTAGCTACATACATTACATAACCTAGATTAGTTGGCCTCGTTTATTACCCACCGGCTAATACATGAAGGGTAGGTAGGTACCTAAATGAACTGCTCTCCTGGCCGCCTTACAAAGCCCCCCGCCGTGCCTGACAGAGGCTTGAAATGGAGAGCACATGCCATGCGTTGTGGCCGAGTACTAGGGGTGCTTGTCGTGGGTCTGCCCCCAGGACCCCTGTCATAACCAGCGGGGTTCGGTTATCGTTTCTGATTCGTCCGAGGCTGGACGACGAGCTCTTTTAAGCCTAGACATGCCATAAACTCAACCCAAGTCCCGAAAAGTTCTTTGAACTCGAACGTTCCTCTAATCGGGCACGGATACTTGACCAGAGACCAGCCGACCAGCACGAAAGGCCAGACTTTGACCACAGAACTTGTATAAGTATCGACGAGTGTGAAAAGGTGTGGCTATTTTAGGCACAGCCCCCGCGTCACGTCGAACAATCTCAAGTGCATACCTCCTTGCGTAACTCGACTCTGGAGAATCAACGGGCAAGGGAGATTGATTTTCCCATGAGGCGACTATACGTGTCGTTTTTCTAAGGTGGCATATGAGGAATGAGTAGGTAGGTAGGAAAGGCTAACATGGCAACTCCTGCATATCTCTATTGAGGTACATCTAAATAGTACAAGGGGAATTGTGATATTGTACACCAAAAAAGAAATAGAAAAAAAAGATAAAAAAAAGGAGACCAAACAAAACCCAGATGCTGTGGGCATAATTTGATCTCACCTCTTTTGTTTTCTATCCCAGACGTCTTGGCTTCTTACTCCTCGTACCTCCAAACTTGAGCCTCGTTGAATCGGCGACACTAACGATCTTGGGGCGGAATAGCCTCCCTTCGTTGCCCATGAGAACCTTGGTCACAGCCTCTCGACCAGCACCAAATCCTCGTAAGACAACCTCGAGCTTGTTGATCTTGTTGTGCATCCCCTTTTCCTGCAGCTTGTCAATGACCAGAGCCCCGAGCTGATAAGCCGAGTCATAATGTTTGCGGCCAGACTTCTTAAAACCAAGATTTCCGGTGGACAGCGACACGATGGCGTCGCGATTCGGGTCCGTCACAGTTACATGCGTATTGTGTTTGTGGCTGTAAATATGGAAGTGATATGGCTCGTCACTGTCCACCATATTGCCCTTGGATTTGTCGGTATTCTCGCTAACGGTTTGCCTGTGGGCATTCAGAGCTTGTGCGCCAATTTTAGGCGTGCTTTCGGCTGCCACTTTGGATAGGCTTTCTGCCATCTTGGTAAAAATTGAGGCAGTCCGTTTAGAATCGGTCATCACCTGGCCTCCGGGAGTGGCCGACTCTGAGGTCGTCCCTTGCCCGTTCTCGGTGGCAAAACCTCTCCTCCATTGTGGTAAAAGTGTGTTATGTTTCTGGGCGAATATCGAACGGGTGACAGCCCTCGTTGGGAGTCGATACACCAGAGTTCCTTGCATCTCGGCCAAGGTCTCGAAATTAGGATACGCCTTGAAGACTTGTCAGGAAGGAGGCCATCTACCCAGGAGGTCAACTTGAGAGGATGGCAGCAAAACTCACTGTAGGCTGTCGCAATATTCTGATGGGCCGAATTGCCCCGATGTTCGGAAAAGCAGCAAAATACCTCCGCCCTTGTAGCTTTTGGGCGTCGGAGAGAATTGGAGACTTTTTTTGCTGTTCCCGACGCTGTCAATAAACGAATTCTATCCGAGTCCACAACCGATCAAAATTTCTATGGAATGTGGAACGTCACGCTGAGGACGCGATGGCGGCGCTGCCAGACATCCCTTGCACTTGGGTGGGCCCATGGGGAGCTTCATACCCAGCTTTTATTGGCTGACCAAAGCAAAAAAAAATATGCCGGGGTCGGGTCCAGGCTGTTTAATTCTGCGCAGCTCGCCGCCCATAAGCTCTGTTAGTTTTTATTTAATTTTTTCTCCTGGTTATTGGCCCCAGGTTTTCCAAGGGGGACGAAAAAAAAAAAAAAAAAAAAAAGCCCGCCTTGAACTCCTGGCGAACCTCAAGAATCCAACTATAGCCACGGCCTGTGTCGTGCTTGAGATCTCGCTTTGGAATAGACGCGATGGCTGCCAATACGAGGGCAGTTTCGCGCAGTGCCCTTCACAGGGTATCTGCACCCTCCCTCTCATCATACAGAACCTCACCATTGCCGGCCAGGGTATACTCGTCGAGCACTGCCAGGAAACACATTTCATCTTCTCGTCTGTCCTTTTTATCATCTCCCTCCGTTTTGTCTTGTGACGCTACTGCAATATCATCAAGACTCCCTGCCATTCAACAGCAACTCCGAACTTTCCATCCGACCCTCTCTGCACTTCAACAATCACAAGCTCCCCCGAAAGAATCAGAGACGCCATCAAAAGAAAAAAGCCCGACAGATTCCGAACCAAAAAAAGAGGATGTAAAAGACGGTGAAGGCGAGAAAGACAAGGGTGAAGCGAAAGATGGTGCCGAGGAAGGAGAGGGAAATGGTGAAAAGAAGAAACAGAAGCAGAAGGAGGATATGCCACCTCCGCCCACCCATGGCGACAAGACGCCGTGGCAGGTTTTCATGGAGACTATGCAGACCGAGTTTAAGCAGTCCAAGGAGTGGAACGAGTCTACCAAGGCCATCGCTGCCTCTGCGCAACACATGGCCGAGAGTGAGTCGGTTCGACGCGCGCGTCAGGCTTACGAGGCAACCTCGGGCGTCGTCTCCAACACGGCCGGTACAGTTCTGAAAGGGACAGCCAGTGCTATTGGCAAGGGCGCATCGTGGACTTGGGAGACGCCCGTCATGAAGGGCGTTCGCAAGGCTGCCAACGTAACCGGCGGAGCACTAGACGAGGCCACAAAGCCGATACGGGAGACCGAGGCTTACAAAAACGTCAAGGATGTTATAGATGATGGCAGCAGCTCCAGATATGGTGGATGGGTAGACAAAGAGGAGCGGAGACGTCGCAGAGAGGCTCGTTTGAAGAAGAATCCAGCAGGAGCCGGTCCAGTCATGCAGGAGGATCCCGAGTAAGTTTACCACGCTAGTCACCGATGTTTGCAATAACCACTGTCCACATTTGTGCACTGCTAACCGTTTTTGTTTTCGCATGTTTCCCAGAGCCGGTACAAACGTCACGCTCCACAAGGATGCGGCGTGGAAGGAGGCATGGCGAGACTTCCGCGACTCCAACAAGTTCGTCCAAGGCGTCTTTGGCATGAAAGAAGTATACCAGGAGTCGGAAAACCCTTTGATATCTACTGCCAGGAGTATCACCGACCGGGTTGCCGGTTTTTTCGCAGAGAACGAGACGGCTATGGTCATCAAGAAACTGCGGCAGATGGACCCTGCATTTCAACTAGAGCCATTCTTGAACGACCTCAGAGAGTATATACTCCCCGAGGTGCTTGATGCCTATGTCAAGGGTGACGTTGAGACGCTCAAGCTGTGGCTTTCAGAGGCGCAATTTTCTGTGTACGAGGCACTCACAAAGCAGTACCTCCAGATGGGAATGAAATCGGACGGGAAAATCGTCGACATTCGAGGCGTGGATATCCTCAAGGCGCGACTACTAGAACCTGGCGACATTCCTGTCTTCATCATCACATGCAGGACACAGGAGGTCCACGTATACCGCAATGCCAAAACGGGTGAGCTGGCCGCAGGCATGGAGGACCGTGTTCAGCTTGTCACTTACGCCATTGGCATTACTCGCATGCCCGAAGATGTCAACAACCCAGAGACCAGAGGGTGGCGCCTGATTGAGATGCAGAAGAGCGCCCGCGACTACATTTAAACGGCGAATTGGTCGTTGCCTACATCTTGGGACTCGCATCTCTTCAGAGTAATACGGTCCTTCTTTTTCAGTCAAGCTCCCCGAGCCTACCGAAACTTGAAATCCGAGAGCATTCGCCAAATATACGACAGGCAGCCTTTGGGTGGATATATATCGGCACAGATTGTGCGCGAACCTTGCCATCCCCCGTGGAGCATCTTCCATCGACTTGTACTAATTTACCACTGCACCGGCAGTAACGACTAAATCACACTGTATACAATATGCACATATTTATTTCATGGCTACCGTTTTTCTTATTTTGTCGGAGTTCCAAGGCGGTTGGTTTGTATACTAAGTGTGAGAGAAAAGGGGGACGTTAGCACCATAGACATGACGGGCGGAAGGAGGGTGACTCTTTGTAACCCGAAAAAACCAACAATCACCACTCTTAGCCCAACCATCGTGGAGATCGATTCACCCTGGTACGCCAATCTCCAGGGTCGATAGACCACACCAATGTATACTAAATAAGTATCGAAAGTAGGGGGCTTAAAATCGCATGATGCAGTTCCTTATTCTCCGTGCAGTTTTTATTTAACCTTACCTATGGACTATACTCGTCTTGTATTTTTAGGTCTTGGTCCTTGGTGTTGCTACATTGCTTGTCGGTGAGAATCTCTTGGCACTCCACCCCAGACATAGGTAGAGATTGTTAATGGTTTCCGGAGGGTTTGAGTATTTATTTCCTCCGAGGTAAGTCACACTCGCTCCCCGCCGTTTCAGACGTTAAAATTGAACTCGTGTGGTATCAGTATCATCCACTCAAGGTTCTTGAGATCTGGTACTGAGCCACATGACGATAGAGCGCATTGTGGCGCACTGTGAGGAGGAAGAAGAAAAATAAGAACACCTCCGGGCCCGCTGCCAGTGCTTCGGAATCCACTTTTTTGCACGTATGTGCCGGTAGACCGGGGGTTTGCAAGGCATCTCTGCTGACAAAGTCGCAGACGGTGACGCCAAGATACCGCAAATGGACGGACGGATTTTGATCGCCACCAAAGAACGACTTATGAAGGAGCCTTGGCTTGCTTGGGAACTTGCAATTATTATGCGTCGATGCGATGTTTCTCGGCCCTCACCCGCTTGTGACCAACGTGCCGTAAAAGAAAGCGGCGCTTTTAGCGACCGCGACAAGCCAGAGAAGTTTCCACAGCCCGCCTGCCGGTGGTTGCCGCAAGGTGCGTACCAACTAACTACCTAGCTTACCGAGTAGCTTATTAGCCAATGCACATAGTAGGACAGATAGGTAGCCCAAAACGGCAAGATGTGAACCACCGGGCCAGCTGGTGTTTGGAACCTCCCCATCTTTTTTGCACTCGCGGCAGGGATGGCGTGGTATTTCGGCCCTGGCATCACGGAGGAACTCGCCTCTCAATCCAAGTCCAAGACGTGCGGATGCATGCCTTCTAACCACGGCTGCAACAAACTTTACGTAAACCAGTGACTGGGTCCGGCCGAGTACCCGAACTAAACGAGGCGAATTACTTGCCTTGAGATATCCGAGGTGCCCGTTTAGACACCCAAAAGGGTTTGGTAGGCACTTTAAGTGA